>NW_025776495.1:0-149058 GCF_021130785.1 Homalodisca vitripennis
AAATGTAGGGATTTGTTAATTTAGAGGGTCAATTGACTCATGGGAAGAGAGTATAAAGTGGGGTAAGGTCACCTAATCCAAGGAAATTAATGGTGTCTCTTGTATTTCCAACTAGATATGTATACTGCGTATTCTTTAATAGCAAGAAAATTCCAAGCCAATCATTCAGTTTAGGTATAGCGTACAATGGAGAATAAATATCTGTACTTACAATACAACTGTGCAATAAAGGAAATGGTAAAGAGGACTTTGACAGTGTAAAGTGAGCGAGTCACACTAATGAACGTACACACAGCCAAAAAATGTATCTAAATGGATAGTATAATTTAGGAGTGAGGTTTTTATAAAGATTTCGAGCTCGATGTTGACTGTAAGATAATAAATATATAATTTTTATTGATTGATATATGTAAGTAGATCACATACATACGTTGGTAAGTAATTGAGCTAATTATATCATATATTGACAACAATATTTTTTTGGATAAAGTATATATGGGAAAATTCAGAAAATTTATAAAGTGGTTAGTTTTAATAATAACTCAGTTACAAATTCTTGAAGGGACTATATAATAAAAATAGTTATTTTTCTTAATGCAGACTATATCTCAGGAATTCGTTGAAAGTCGCTCAATGATATGGATTGTTTAACAGTAAACAATTAGTTAGAGTTCTTAGTGGGTAAACAAACACGGCAGACCAAAACGTGAACAGTTTAAACACATTGTGTGCAGACACCTCCTGCCCAGCTAACAGTTGGTAAACAAAGTTTTACATTGACAACCGTGTAGTCGTCCTCCTACACAAACAGGAGAGGAGTTTGAACTTCATCAGTCTAGTTAGTACTCACTTTGCTTTGCAGTGAGGATACGAAGTTTAAATGCTATATCACCAAGTACCAAATTTAGCTGAATTTAATGAGAGCTAAATATAGCCTATAGTAATTTTTGATTAAATGAATCCAGACTTGGTAGATATGTATTTTAATATTAGATATACTAAAACTTTTATTGCCTGCGGTAAATATAATTATTATTACGAAATATTTGAACTCTAGTTCTTTTTTTAACTTTCATACATACGTTGTAAATATTTAAAATTTAATAGTCCTATTTTAATAGTTTTACAACGGGAAAAGTATTTTCTTGAAGATAATTATTTGAAAATTGCATAAATAATAGAACGATGTACGCAGGAATGTCAATATAATTTTAAGCAATATAAAACACAATAAACTAACTAGCTTGTGTAATATACATTTGTGCTACTGTCACTGTCGACCGACGAAAATTGAGATGGAGGCAGGACATTTGTCGGGATAAAATCGCTGTGTCCACTGTCAGACATCCGGTTTTTTACGATTCAGTGATATTTTAATCCGTATATATAGATTATGTTATCCAAAGTTTTGCTGGCCTTTATATATTTATTTTTATGACTGACAAAAAGGACTTATGCTCTACTAAACTTGTTGTACTACTTTAAGATTAAGTAATGGTCAAAAAAGGAACCTAATGTTTTTTTAACGTAAGGCAGGGGCATGTCACAAGTGGAGTGTTTGTCATGGACAGTGAGCCAAGGCATGGTACAAGCAGAGTGCTTGCCATGGAAAGTGAATCAGGGCATGTCACAAGCAGAGCGGTTGTCATGGACAGTGAATCAGGGCTAGTCTTGTGAGGAGGGCATGCCACTACTGTTGATTAAAAACATAAACGTTTGAAGATTCAAACTGCTTGTAAAACTCCTTACTAAAATCAAAATAATATGATAAGGGATTGAGGTAGTAGTAATTAGGAAATAAGATAAATTCAACAATAATACAGCGTGAAATTACGAAAAAGCCGGCAACAAGCGATAACGAAAACATATTTATCATTATGTAGAAGCCACATCAGTCGTTAGTTGATAAATATGCAGCCAAATACTACCCTCTCAATTGAACTGTAGAAGCTAATATGGTAGATTGGAAAATGGCTTTCCACGGAGAGGCAAAGGGGTGTTAAAAATTATGACACTTTTTAACCGAAAAAATGTTTTTCAACAAACTGAAAATTAAAACGTTTTAATTAATTTCTAAAATTTTACAATAGGGATGTCGACAGCAAAATGTGATAGAATTTCGTTCTACACATCCCTAATGGTCCTGTAAGTAGAATAAATTTATTATTACCTTAAACTATTGAGGTTTTAATTGTCTGGTATTCAACCAGACCTCTCTGACATAAATGAAAAGAAAAAACTGACTCAGCGGTATTTCCAGTACTTACTTTATAAGCCACGTTTATGCATTTTTTTATGAGAGAAATAAAGGAATATAAATCACACTTAATATACATAAATTCTTTGGAAAAGGCAAATAACGATCAATTTAATTTATTTCCATTACGTTTTAAATGACTTAGGCCAGGTTTTAATATTAGCTAAACTAGTTTTAGATTACCATTAATTTCAATGGGTAATCTCTTACAAGATTTTATACATTTTAGTGTGAATTAACTTCTTAATGAAACCTGAGTCAATGCTGTGGGATGTCACTTTTGAGCCTATTATTTGGTGTAGCAGAGGATGGACATCCTGTCTAGTGCTATATTGTTTATGATAAAATGTAATATAAAGTAGAACGAGTATATGCAAGTGACGAATAACAGTTTAAAAAGTTCATAAGAACTCATATTTCATAAGAGGTCGATTGATCTCTTTTGTAATATCAAAATTTGAGTATGGTGTGTAATCGTATGCTTATATTTGTTTTACATTCCTAAATAATCACAGGACATCACGTACTTTAATTTCAGCAAAAGTGAGTCAGTACTAATTTAATTCGATGTATTAGATTGAAACACCAATTCAATTTATTGCTCACATTATTCCTAATAGTTTAGAACAATTGAAATATGTGTTAAGTTTACCATTTATATATTAAATTACTATTACAAATTCATTTAACTCAAACGAAAAATTAATAAAATTTATTTGAAAATTTTCTAGTTTAAGTTGTAAATGTTGAAGCTTTATATCTGAGGCCTGTAAATGTGATAATATCTATATAGATAAGTGGTTTATCACAACCATTTAAACCTTCCGAAGTATTATTAACAAAAACAACAAGAAGTGTAATCCAACTCTGTAACTAAAACTAGTGCTTCTTCTCTTTAGTTTTTTGTTCACATGTTACAAAATATCCAGCACAAGCATAGCAACAGTGTAACAAATACTGTGTAATTATGTTTTTGTTTTCATTTAAAATTAATGCGAATGTGGGTCAAAATAAACCCTCCAAGGATCATATTTGAATGGTATTTTAATTTCAAAGCAAGCAAACTTTGTTACCTTAAAAGCCAAAAATGTGCAACTCATCATTCCAAGTGAATATTTGACTTTAATAAACATCTATTATTAATAAGACTAACATGCGAGGCAACAGTATATTAACCGCTGCAGCATTTTTTAAAGCAAGACCGATTACAGAAATCTATTTATAAATGACGGGGATCTAATACTTAAAAACCATAACATAAAAAGCCTTTTTGGGTTTGAAGAATTATTATTCAATGACATCACTGCCAATATACAGGGAGAGGTCACTTTTTACATTCATGTATGTAGATTTTTGTAATTTATTTTGTAATTTGGTTACACAACTAAATATATTAATTGTAACCATTTAATAAAATTAATAACTATTGACGCAATGCATTTTTGCCAAGCGACTTATGGTCCACTGTGTATACTCTATATATCATATAATTGACATAGTATAAACAAGTGTTGGGTTTAGACATGCAATGTAAGAGAGTAAGGATCCGTGAAAGAGCCAAGTTATTAAATTACTCCCGAGGGATAGAAAATAGCCCTTTGTAGAAAGGAAGGGCGTTTTGGAATGTGTCTAGCCCACTTAGAATAATTTATACTCTCCCTTTCAGTTGTATTAATTTAGAACTACACCCTTTAGATTATTGAAACTAGATAACACATTTACTGTCAGGCTGTGAGCATTAATTTCAATTTACATATCTACAAATTTTAAGATGAAATAAGTATTGTGATAACTATTTCTTACTTTTACTTACTGAATACATAAATTAGGGTAAAATATTGTAATAACTGTATATACCTTTATTTTCTTAATACAACTATATAGAAAGAAATTATTACAAGCTATACAATATTTTTACTATTGCTCTCTCTCTCTCTATACACATAATGGAAGGGAGTATTCGAGAATTATATTGTTCCCTTTATTGTCAATAGTGTTATTTTAATTTCCTCCCTGTAGGCTATATGGCTATGCATTGTTACATTTGAATCCTCATGTCTTGCAGAATCAAAAAGTTTTTATTGTTTAATGGGTAAGTATCACAGGAATGTAAAATAGTAAAAAAACTATTTTTATAGATTTTTTAATCACAATTTAGAAACAAATAGATATAATTAAAAATTTTTCACATTTAAAGTGTTGAAAAGGTCTTTAAATTGTGTATAACATGCGTATATTTGTAGGTGAAACATTTTAAATTTAAATATATCAACTTCTTTTTTATTCACTCTGGATATTTACAGAATTCAACCAATTCTTTTGGTTCGATTCAGCGGTGAATTTGTTGTGAAACTAAACGTCCACAGACTAAACGTTCGTTTAACCGCTGGACTTTTTAGACGGGTCGGAAACACCCTATATAATGGGAAAATGTAATGAAAACGGCTTAAAATTTAATTCTTATTATATTATTACTAAGCATTTCGGAAATAACCCAAAGTTGATTAGGTTCATTAATTGTATTCCTTTATATTATTAAAATATATTAATGTTAATAATATGTAAAACACGTATATTGTGTCAGATTGTTTTGGTTTATCCATCACTAAAGTCATCACAAAGATGTGACACAAGGTCACAATCGTTAGACAGGAATTGAAGTGTTTCATATTTAGTTGTTTCATTGATTGTGTCCACTCAAATTAGGGATGGTCACTAGCAGAGTGGTATAAGACTTCGGAGTTTTTGGAGTGCGTTAGAGATAGGTCTGGTTCAAATCCTGTCTGTGACCGTAGAATGGTTTTTGTTCTGTATCAAACCCCTTATCCGTTTTATAAGATCCTCGCACTGGCCAGTGGTCCGTGAGAACTGACAGAATAAATCATAAAACGGGACCGGCCTCTCCTTAAAACAATTACAATATTAATTTTGTCCCTCACAGATTTTGAATCTGAACTCTCACGTAATGATCTTCATTTATATCCATCCGGAAGATTTATTAACACTAAATAAATATTGGTGAAAAATACGGCGATGTGTGACAGACAATGGTACGAAACCCCAGAAACAGGAAGTTCAACAGGAACGGAACCAGCTGTTTAGAAAAAGTATATTCATCATTGCACCACTCAGCTGTACAATAAATGCAGAAAGTTTGAGAATTGGCTAAACAACTGGCGGCGCCCACTCTGCCGACATTTTACTTTTGGCTCGGGTTTTAGTTAGGCTACTTCATAAATATTAAACACTGCAAATTAAAATTTTATTAATTATGTGGTTCGTGATAGATATACAATTTAGAACTACAAAAAATCTCTCAAATTTAAATGAGTACAAGTACAGAATTAACAATAATTTAATTTAATATTTTTCTATAGAATATATGTTAAACTAAATAATATTTTACAACTATTTTTGACTATGGTAAAACAGGGTTTTGATTTAATGCAGTGTTTATAAGATAAAAAGTAAAAAAAACTCGTATCTAGTAAAGATAGCCATGATATGAAACGGGGTAATTTATTTAATTGGTCAATGATTGTTTACATTTAATGAAATTAAAATATCCCAGCGGTATAGCAAAATTCGCTCAAAAAAGTAATATATTATTTAAATTTTCGTAGAAAAATGTAAGAAATCATTTCGCATTTATTGTACACTAATATCTTTACTTTTTAATGTCATTTGTGTACTTTATATTAAAAAGCCTAAAAATAAATAAAATAATTATTAGATTACCTTAGCTGTACATATTCCATATATAAATTTATGCTAATTTATTTTTTCCCAAATAATTATATATAGATTCAGCAATACAAGTATCTAGAATTCTATTAAAGAGGCTCGTAAAATGTGAAACATTTAACTTATTACTCATTTAAATGTACTTTAATGCTGTTTAATTAATACAATTTATTATTTTTCAATATTTATGATTAACTCAATTTTGCATGGAAATCGAAATGAATCGTCGTTTATAACTTCTTCCATAAGATAACTGTTATAGGCTATTGTTATATTGTATTTGTATATCGTATTATGTGGTATTGTAATAGAGTGTATTTTTAAAAGTGAACGATAAAAGAAATTCTAGAACGACAAATGGAGCGGTGAGCAGCGGATATATTTTCTACCACAAGTTCAATTGCTTCTCTCCGTCTCCTGAGACGACTGTATTCCCCAAGATGGAAGTCAATCCCTTTACTGCAACCAATCAAGCAAAGGGCTAGCTTTCTTATCCAAGCCAATACATCACTCAATGTTTTCTGTAGAGGACTTTTATTCAGTTCTGCTGACAATGTGGTCTAACGCATTTACATTAACTTTTGGGTGCACGAGTTACACTCCAATAATATACTTATAGGTATGTGGGTCTGATGATATGTTCCTTTAGCACGAAAGGTCTCACAGAAATAAAAAAAATACCATCGGAGTGTTTGTTTTCCAATTTATAAAAAAACAACTAGTTCCTTTTTTGGAAATATTTCATTTGGTGGGAAAATGATATTATTGTAAAAGATTTCGATAGTGTAGCTAGAAGAAATAATGCGATGCACAATATAGTTGTATGAATTAATGTTATATTGGGTGAACATAAACTAGGAGCAACGAGTGGATCATATTATATTTTACTATCAATCAAAGAATGTCAATTTATGAAATGTCATAAGGTTTCGACTCAGGAGACATTTAGAAAAAATGTTGTGCCCCCTAGTTTACAATTAAAGAGACATTTTTGTCACTTTTTATACATCTATCACACCGTTGTGCTCAGTCCGATAAATATCAGATATGTTGTATGTGATAAGTAGAACTCCATGTCTTCAAGTACCAAGACTTCCAAAAATGAATTCCACACATTTCTTTCCTCCTCGAATGCATATGTTTTTCTTTCATTTTAGGTAAAATACTTAAATTTTCTATGGTTTCGAAATTCACATATTCTAATTTGGTTCCTGTACATGTATACATCATTACGATTACGTTCATAATTATAAAATGACCCTTAATGTCAGCATGATTGTTTCATTATATAAGGAAAAGGTAAAAATCTTTGTAAGATTAATCCAACCAAAATAATACAGTTCCGCAGAGCCAAATAATCACCAAAACTATTAGAGCCGTCTTGTGTGTGCACTAATTTTTAAACTAATTGGCGTAAATGCCCTATGTATCAAATGTTAAGAGAGAATAATTTATGAGGTGTTTTTAGATGCAAGACTTATCTCACAGCAATCTTTGATGTCTTAGATTTGTATTTTAAAATAATTTAGCATAAATGTCGTATGGGATATATGGTAACCAAAGATGATTAACCATTTAACCAAGGGATCAGCTGAGGGACCCTTTTATTTGGGATACATTATGAGTTCAATGAAAAAGATCTGTACACGATTTTATTAAGCTTTTTTGCTTTAAAGGGTTGGAGAATCAGGCGCATAAACGTCGTACTAAAACGAATATCTAACAATTTTAGCAGAATTTCTTGGAGAAGAAGGGGTGAATTTGTATGGTTAAATGATTTTGTACACAGTTACCATTAACATATTATTGAAGTCTCTTGCATTTAAGAGTTACTAATATTCGTAATACCATTCTGTAGAATGGTTTAGGTACTATACCTTTTAAAGTACCTGGAGTGCATTTTTCAGGTTCAAAAAAGCTATGTTAGAATTGTTCTAGGAAGTGGAGACTTCTAGAGTCCGAAAGCTCCATAGACACTAAAAGCTTCTAGAAGGGACCTGCAACCATATGCAGAGAATCTTTAGGAACCAAAGTTACCTAAATGCCGAAAAGCTATATGGGCCGAAAGCATAAAGATATTGAGAGTACCAAGACATGGATCCTCTTAGAGTTTGGAAGTTCCTACAGCCTGGAGGTTGAAGTCTTTCAGGAGCTTCATGGTTTGGGAAGTTAAGTATTCCCAAATGCAGAAAAGTCTCCAAAGAATGAGACCTCCCAATTTATTGTTCGCAAAACACATTTTAGTTAGTGAAAGTTAGATTAGGTGTTACTCCACAAATGATTTTAAAGTCGGATTATAATGAGAATACTTCACAATATGGTACTTTTAGGCAACATATTTGTAGACAGATTGGCACTCATGGCCTAGTGCTACAATTTAACTATTTAGAAACCTAGAGTTTAGGAAAATTGAAGTTGGGATGTTTGATTACGAATGAATTCGGCCTAATTTTTCCAGTCAACATGAGAACTACTAGACAGTTCTGATACCTTAGAACACCAATCGGGACTTGGCGATCGTGAATATAAAAACTATACTTTTTCGATAACCCAATAGTAACAGACCTGAAGTCTCACAAAAGTATAATCTTTGCTCAAATGAAACTATAGATCCCTTAAAATGTCTTTTCTCAAGGCAGTTATTCAATAACCCATCTACCACCAATAATCCTACATTATTGTATACAATTACACTTCTTTTAAGAAATAAAATAGATACATAATATTTTTCTGAAAAATACATATATTGTTCGTTTGTATAATAATGACTGCACTGTTAACGCAATTGTAAAATACTTGTTGTTGTTAAATCAATAATAACAAAAGCAATGTGTGTAAACCACATTAATTATAAATTGATTCCTTCGTTGTGAATCGATGAAAATTTGTAAAACCAGAATACAAACATGAATGAGAGCCTCCTGGGGCAGAGCTGAAATTAGCAAATTAAATTGATTATCATGTGTGGGCCTTCACGCAGAGTCCCTAGCTTGACGTGGTTACTTTCGATGGAATACCACAAAATGTATTGAGTGTTATACAAACGAAAAAAACAAACATTGTGTAATACAATCCAATTAGTTCTTCTTTAATTTCATGATGATTTAAAGACTTTATAAGTAACATTGCATGTTGGAAGTACGTTTTATTCTTCACAATTGTCAGTCAGTTGTGTCATTAATGTATATGTAGAAATCTCCAGAGTTGAAATATTTCTTCATATGTCTTGCTACTTAACGCATTCACATTTCATATAACGTTTCATTAAGTTAGGCTTTTAAGTATACAAATAGACAGAACGATACCAATGAAACTTTTCCAGCACGTCGAGTGAAAGATGTTTTTAAACTTTCAGTTAATAAAGAATTTATTTAACCTCTTTTTGACTTTAATATCTTAGACAAAATATAAACTAAATTTTATATAGCTATACAAATATGGTTACTGCTCTCATACTTGTGAGCTTTGTTTATGACGAAGTAAAATTAAGGTGTAGGTGTAGTAAAATTATGTCAAAATTTTATGTTAGACAAAGAAAGAAAATGTTTAATATTGTTTTTGGTATATGTATAGATACTTCATTTATAATTATTTTTTACAACGTGGAAGACAGAGTTTATTTAAATTTAAAATTCAACACCATATAATAATAATGCTATGAATCAAGTATTATTTATGTGATCCTTTGTATGGAATATGGTACCGTAATAAAGATGTTAGTAGTGAGCTGTATTATGAGACATGATAAGAATAATCGAATCGCTAGCAATATGTACGCATTTGGACATCGTTTACGTTCCAAGGCGATATTAAAACGCATGCTGAATTTTTCTGCGCCTTGGCTCTTACCCAATACATCACATTATTGGAGAACATTATCTACATCCCTCATATTCGGGAGCGTCATCTCTAAGTTTGTTCCTAAAGATACTGCCACGTTTCGGAAGTAAACCATAGACTTAATTTTTTAATAAAACCTAAATTTTGCGTGTTTTATCTTATTCTATTACACAATAATTTTTAAGGTATTAATATATAGTTTGTCAGTTCAAAGAATTACAATGTTATAGAAGTAATCTTAAGAAAATAGAAACTTTTATACCTCTCCATATAAGTCATGTTGTTACCAATAAGTAAAATTATGCCAATATCAGTTTATAAAATTTGTAAATCATCAGTTCATAGTTTAAAGTATTACACTCACTCATTAAAAGTCAAAATTATTTAAATTATTATAAATTCACAAACTAATTAATTACACAAGTAAATTATGATGTGCCGGAAATTATGAATTACAAATTGCGCCTGGGCACCAGCAATATCAGAATTCTATATCAATGTAAAATGTATAACTGTACAATTTCCGATTGTGCATTAGTTCATCATTGTATCTTATCAACCAGCTGCTTGGTACCATTAAGGAGGAAATACCAAGTAGTGCATTTTGAAGCCCATCTTTAACCCTCTTGATCTGTTTGTATTCATGGACATTAAATAAAAGGCTATTAAGTATTGATTCTCAGCTCGAGTTCATAAATATGAATTAGGACAGATAAGCAGCGACACAGAGTGATAAACAGTGTGGCTGACAGGTCCGCAGCGGTCAACTGACTTACCGCATCTGGTATTATATTTCATGTAATTTAATCAATTGATACATTTATTTTAGTAGATAATAAGAATGATGCATGAGCTGTATAGAGTTAACCATTTAAAATAACTTTTAAACTAGAAGAAATAGAAATGAAGTGTTATCATAAAAATGTTTATAATTAAAAAACCTTTAATGCGGTGTGCCAAACGACCAATGATCTAATTAAAAATATTTTGTGCACAGGGCTACAACGTTTTTGGAATTGGTGCTGTAAAAAAACTTGCAAGAATGGTCATACGACATACCGTTCGAAAGTTTATCTTGTGCTCTTTCCAATAAAATATGACACTCCAAAGTTTAAGTAAAACAGTAACATAGTAAAAAACTAAAAATATTTCTTATCGATCTCTACTATTTTGATAAGACTTAAAAAATGTTTCAACAGTTTTTACCTAATGTTCAGCTTTTAAAGACCTACAAAATGTGTGCTGCATGACCTATATTATCTATTGAATTCTATTGATACCGCAAACCCGCATTTTCTCACACACTCTGTATTTCAAATTTAACAAAACAATTTTGTAGCCGGGTTACAAATTATTTCGGTTAAAGTATACTACATCGCTCTATTTCAAACGTTTAAATCACAGGACATTTAGACCCGGTGTTCTGGATCACTCTGTATTGTAACACAGGCAAGCTTTCTCTCTGGGATAGTGGTAAACAATTTGAAGAGAGATACTCTGTGAAATGTAAGAAGATTAATTGACGATTTCTTGGGAAAAGTGGTAAAAACTAAAACAGTTTACTACAATAGTGAACATTTTGGATCAAGCCTCGCTACAATGAGGAAGTTGGAAGCTTCAAAGTGAGCCCATCTGTCACCTGTCTCAACTCTATCCACTGATACTGTCTCGCGAACTCCCAGCCAGCCCATCCATCCACCTGTCTCACCACCCATAGGTGAAAGTGTGGTACATTCTTAAAGTCTGTTTGACTTGTTTAGATGTTTTAAAGCCTCCAGGCATGTGGCTTCTCGATCTATGTCGTTTTAAAGTTTCTAGGAGCCAGATTTATTCAAATTCCTAGAGTATTGAGCCTACAGAAGATTTTTGATGTAAAGATGTCAATCTCTGGAAGTTCATACCATCTGGTAGATACGAGGCTCTAGAATCGTATTTTCCACAACATGTGCCTCTAGAACTTTCCATACTCTAAAACATACATAATAAGGTAAGAATTGTGAAATTCTTCTACAGTTTCTAAAATATTACTTTAAAGTTTACTTTAAACTTATGAATGAAAATTCTGTGAAAAGAGGATTATTGTAATGGGAGATCTATTTTCAATGAGTACGACCAATACGATTCTATAAAAGCTGTAATCGAAGACCTCACCTCTCAATCCTATAGAATAATAAAAGGCTCAACCTTAATGTTTAATCCTATTTCAAAGAATTGAGCTAAAATAATTTAGTTACATCTTTTTTCTGGTTTTAGATTAAATGTTCCTTTTAAACGCATTCATATATTTTATTAACATTCTTCTTTATAATTACGTGTTTTTTGGGTTTGTTTTGAGATATAATTTGGAAACAGCTAATTTGCGACATGGCTGTTGTGAAGAACTACATGTACGAAATATATTTGCTTCTGCCAGTTATAATGTTGAATAGTTTGTGTGCATAAAGAGAGAAATAACGATGAGTGGTATGGGACTTAAATCTAACGGCTTGTACCAAAGACTTATTACAATTAAAAAACAAAAGTCTAAGAGTTATGCCATTTTAGCACCAACTGTAAACGTGAAAAATTTTCATTACCAACATTTCATAGTAGCTTTCTTTCTTCCAAAGTGTGATATTTACAATATTGCTGTAAACTGTACTACATCATGAAAAACAAAGTGAAACGTTTTATCCTTCTAATCATAATTTATTTAAAGTTCATTATTGAAGATGGTTGATTGGAAAGAATAATAGGACTTCAGACAATTTCAATCGTTACAAACAAAACTGTAATGGATGTGGATATAATATCTAACCTTTAATTTTTTTTTATTTATCTTATTTCTTCGTGATATTTTACCATATTTCATTCAACTAATTAGTGATCATTATAATCGGTACTGCCCTTTTTGAGCTATAAATGGTTTAACAAACTTGATTGATGTATATAGTTGTAAATAATAACGAATAACCTCCCACTTGTAAACTAGTCGGTATAACTTACAAGATGAGTTATAACGTTGGGTCGCTTCACGGTCTTATTGGCCGTAACTCCAGCACTCTCAACTCGTGCCCTCCGAGGTCAAAGTTCAATTATGCATTGATACTGGAGCAGCGGAGAAAATTAATCAACTCCAAGCTACAAACTTCCCTAATGAACGCAACAGTTTTCGTCTTAGTGCTGGGCCGGCCAGCCTTCTATGGCTGAGTGTGGAATATATTTCCATCAGACTGTTCTGAAAATTATCGTTTTCAAAATCAATTGTGATAATTAAACGTTGCATTCTTGTAGTATGCAGTATAATAACCAGCCACCATTTCAATCGAATCATTATATATCAACTATATAAACAATTGAGTCTGAAATGTGAAACGAATGAAGTTTTAGGTATTTCAAATTCCGTGTAGTTCAGTTGTTTCTATATATAAAAATGTAATAATATTATGGTGAATAAGAAACTATTAAGAACAAATGTATTTATGTAAAAATATATCTGTATAACATTTAGTAACATTTTAATATTTTTAAGCATAAACGCGTCCGACAGCTTTTACACAGGTAACGCCATTTTGTTTACAGCAGTCACTTAATTTTTATGAACATGTTTTAAATGGTTTGAATTATTTTGGACAATTTTGTTATTCAATTAACTGAAAAGAGCTACTAATAATTAGCTTTAAATGACTATAATTATATAATGTTTTTGTATCCCATAGTTTAGGTAATCCTAATTGACAATTTGGTTCCCGGATTCGATTTTTGGGGTTTGCCGCTTACTATCTTGAATTCTGTTGTGAAGACTATGTGACCGGATGGAAAGATCTTGATAAGGTTTTGCCAAGTTATACCATTTTCTTGATACATTTTTTACCAAGAATAAACTGCACGATCAATTTCAGTCAGTATATGAATTGCTTCATAGTTTTTCACCTTGCAAAATTAGATATATCGTACTAGTTTTTGATAAACACACACAGATTTTTTCGTAACATTTTTACAATCATGTATTACGCTATTATGGCTCAGGTTTTAATCCTCTACTTTACTTTTTTCTACTGAAAAACATTGTTCGAAAATTCAATAGCTACGTTGGTTTTATATATATAAATTTAGCAAAGTCAACTAATGAAGCTCATTATTGTACGTATAACCGACCACGGTTTAAATTGAACCAGGATGTAAATTTGTACAACGTTTCAACTCTCAAGGACCTTTCTATCAAGAGTTTTTGGGCAGATGGATTTACAAAGATACAATTTTAAGGACATAATAAAATTCAATAATTAAAAAAATGAATGTCTTTGTCAGAGAATGACACCAGAAACCGGCAAAGAAAATGTTATTAATTTTTAAAGTATAATAATTACCTTATCGCATAGGTACAACTTTAAATATTATAGACAGAAAAAGATAAATATTAGATCAAACAAAATATAAAATATATACAAATATTTTATAAATTATTAAAAAGAATTAGTGAGAAAATTTATTTGCTAAACGTTACAACAGAGTGTAGTGATTCATCTAACTTTTGCTAAGTCATAATGAAAAGACATGGTTTGACAGGAATACAATTGAAAACTTTTTAAAGAAGGTATGACGTAAAACAATGATTGTCGTGATAAATTAATTATGTTTTAAACAGATGACCGCAAGTTCGTAATACAACATAAATTGGGACACGGGGTTCAAAAAAGATTCTGAATGATTGTCGTTCTTTGATCCATTTTTATTTTAATTATATTTAATTTATTTCAATTTAATTTTTTTTATTATTTTAAGTAAAATTTTTATTTTTGTGGTAGGTACTGAATGCGAATTTAGGATCTAGAATTCACTAGAAATCATAGTTCAAGTACATGCGTCTTTCCTTACCCATTCAGGACATCTGCTTATGGGGTGGCGAATGTCCGTCTCTCTTGTCATGAGTTACTAGTTGCTCGTCCTAGACAAATTTAACTTTAGTAATTTTATTGACACATTATTAAGATTTATTTACTCGTAAGAAATAAGTAAAACTAATATGAATGGTTAACCTTTAAGTAGTGCTTATGCTAACAGCAGTGGTTGCGACTCAATACAGCATTCATAGTATCTAATTATATAATTCACTTCGGGTGTATAAATGCAGAATTGCTCTATTATAATTATATTTAAAAAATTCCTGTTTATTTATTTACTTATGCAAATTTTGTTTGCTGTGTTGTTTTTGTATTATACCTTTTTCAAAACGGTAAAGCCGAAATATTAAAGAAAATTTATACCAAGAAGTCCAATAATTGTTTTATATATATATATATATATATAAAACAATTATTCATTTATATTCAAACAATTATATATATATATATATATTCACTTCGGGTGTATAAATTTAGAATTGCAGAATATAATAACAATTATTGGACTTCTTGGTATTTAATTTCCTTTTTTTAAAATTTCTTTTTTTATAATTTCAACAAAAACATGTAAGTAATAAAACATTACTGGATGTAACATTTCGTGGAAAAATAAAAAGACTGAATTCTTTTATCAGGACGAGGTCGTGCAGTTAAGCCAACTAATGTGACAGTTAAGATGGCCTTGGATAATCCTTGATGTACTGGGCAGGCCAGTGGGCTATCATACTGCTGAAATATGGATAACCTAATCACAATACAAATATTCTCCCTGAAAATGCTCAGTGTGACTTATTGTATGAGCATTAGCTAAGTTAATTTTATCACTAACATATTTTTATTCTTAAATGGAGTGATTAAAATTAATTTCTTTCTATCTGTCTGTATCTCCTCATGATATTTCGAAAACAAACTGACCTATAGAACTGAAATTTTACATAAAGCTTATAGAAAAGACTGAGTTAGATGATGGTGCAGGTCATTTTATCAGATTTTGCTGTTTAAAATATTAACATTGGTCATACGGTTAACCGTGATATAGTTGAGATAATTCCAGAACAAATACATTTTTCCTCCATCTGAGTATAACTATACGAAATTTTAACATGTGAAGTTATTAACGCTTGTAGCTTTTTCGTAAAAAGAAAAGTATTAGAGTGGAAATCAACATTCAAGTAGCCAACAGGGTTTGATTTCTGTGCACTTTTGCATTGAAATATCTTCTCTAGTTCACTTGCTCTTATTAAAAAAATTCTATAACAGCTTATCAAATTAAGAAATGTTAATATATCGTGCCACAAGATATCTTCATTTCTACATACACAAGAATGAGATTTATAATGGTGCACGTCCAACTATGAACTTTGGCTGATCCTCTTTGAAGCCTATCACTCACTCCGAAGGCTGACACAGTTACTATTTTTAGTGTTATGGAATTTTTGAATTGAATTGAATTGAATCATAATTTATTTCCAAACAATATTTACATGCGTGCAAATTTACTATTAAATTTATATTGTCTTGTTACTATACTAGTTAAATGTTTACATAACAACATTATACATAAAAATATTATACACATCAGATTTAAAGTGGCCTAGGAAATGAGCCTACATGGGCGGAAAAGCCTGTGCGTAGGCTCGAGTTGCTTCCCTGGAGATTTTGGACGAATTTAATCTGGTGATTAATTATCATATTATAACATCAATACACGCGTACACACAAACGCGCGCGCACGCGCGTATCTACATAATACGGCATTGAAATTTATCAGCGTAAGTACTACAAATAGTTTAAAGGAAATATTTAAAGAGAAGAAAAACAAAATTAAGGAGTGGTGTATTTTAAAGATCAAAAAGTCTACCTGCAGAACAACCTAACACATTACTAGCAGATTTCTTTACGAACTGTTATGAAATAAAAAAAAAATAAATAAAATAAAAGTATAAAATAGGAAAAGTCCATCTAAAGGCATCAGTGCTGTTGAAGGGGCATAAAGAGGGGGGAGGCAGGGTCAAAAGTCAGGTCCTTCTGTAGTCAGCCGTGATAATTGCCTCGGCCTCCTCCGCGCTGATAATGTACAGCCATTCATTCGAACGTTTCTTACATGTAAGTATTGAAGGTGAGGTGAATATTTGGTTGTCTGGAAAGTATTTACAGATATTTCTATACACGAGATGGGATATATAAAGAGAATTTGTAGATGAGAAGGATTTACTGATTTGCATTGATGCGACACCAATATTCCGTGAATATCGTGTGTTATGAGAATGTGAAGTTGTAGAGAAAATTGTATAAAAATGTTTATAAATGTGAACAAGAAGTGTTTTAATGAAGATTTTTCGAATTGATAGAATGGCAGTTTCTTGATATAAAGTGTCAGTTGGGTATCTCCTAGATTTTTTGAAACCGGCTTTTAAGATTGCCTTCTGAACCACTTGCAATGGCTGTAAAAGAGTTTTATACGCTCCACCCCAGGCTATTATTCCAAACGAGAACAACGATTGGGCATAGGCAAAGTAAGCAAGTTTAATTTCTTTTTCATTTAAAATTTCACTTAAATGTTTAAACGCAAATATATATTTCCTTGCTCTCTTTTTTACATATTCAACATGTGCAGACCATTTTAAACGCTTGTCAAAGAAGACACCCAAATATTTATAAGACGATACATTTTCAATAGTTTCACACGAACAAAGATCATTATTGTAACTGCCACAATTATGAACCACGAGGTCGCCGAGGGCATAGTCTGTGGTCTCTCGGAGAGAGATGGGCATAAACTTAGTCTTTGATGTATTTAATGAAAGAATGTTTTGGTTAAACCATTTTTTTAAGACCATGAGGTCATGTAGAGCGTTAGAACGGGCATCACCCCAATCGTTACCTTTTATTAAAATTAAGCTATCATCAGCAAATAAAACAGGATTGCCATATAAATTCAATTTAGAGATATTGTTAATATAAATCAAAAACAGAATTGGGCCGAGCGTACTGCCCTGAACCACCCCGTAGTCCACCGGAAGCGCGTCGCTCTCGGTCCCACAGACAGACACGGTCTGTAGCCTACTTGTGAGGTAGGTTGAGAACCATGAAAGCGCATTACCCCGAACTCCAGTGGCCTCCAATTTAAGGAGCAGCCTATTTCTATCAATGCTGTCAAAGGCCTTCCTCAAATCAAGAAATATTAAAATAATGCGCAAGTTGTCAGATATAGCATCATTTATTTGTCTGTTGACATCAAAAAGAGCATCAGAAATGTTCCTGTCGTCTCTGAACCCATACTGACACTCGCACAAGATTTGATTGTTAGAAAGATAGAAAACTAATTGTTCTTTAACTATACGCTCAAGGATCTTGGAGAATACACTCAAAAGGCTGATGGGGCGGAAATTATTTTTATCTAAGAAGCTATCTCCTTTATGCAAGGGAATGACCTTAGCGATTTTAAAGATATCCGGGAAAATGCCAGAAGAAATACTTAAATTTATTAAATGCAGAAGGGGCTTAGAGAAGATATAAATATTGTCTTTTAACATATCAGCCGAGACACCATCACGTCCATGGGCGGATCCCCCACGCAGTCCAGTCGCGTGCCGTATTACATCAAGTTCAGTAACAGTGGTCAATGTGAACACGGTGTTCTGTCTGCAATCCGCAACACTCAAAACCGGGTCCCCACCTGAATCGATGGCACTAGCCAGATTGTGTCCAACCGCGGAGAAAAAAGGAGTTAAAATCATTAGCTACTTGTTTACACAAACCATGAGATATATACGGAGTATCCGGTAAAACTTTATGGATCGGAAAAGAATCTCTCTTCTTAATTTTACCAGCAAGCTCATTTACGATAGACCAGAACATTTTGGGGTTGTTTTGATAATTTTCAAGTTTAGTTCTGTAATATAGTTTTTTGGATTGTTTAAGAGATTTACTTAAATTGTGTCTGAATGTACGAAAAAAGTGATAGAGATCATTATTAAATGGTTGTTTTTTTAATTTTTTACTTATTTTGTCTCTAATGCGAATCAATTTGACCAAATCGGGTGTAATCCATGGTTTTAATTTTTTTGAGCGTGTGGAATAGTTATTTAAAGTTTTTGAGGAAGTTTTAATAAGATCAGATATTGTATTTTCAAATTGTTTAGCGCATATTGTGATATCCTGGCAACTCAAAACAGGTTCCCAGTTCAAGTGAGCGAGATTACGGCCGAACAGATGCTTATCAGTGTAGTATTGTGTAGTAGAGTCGTCAGTAAGGTGGTCATTGTGAGGCGATGTGGCAGTGGCAGTGATAGTCAGGCCAGTACTGTAGTGGTCGCTCACGCCAGTCTGGAACACAGCTGATTGTACATTGTTCATGTCATAGTAACGTAGAAATATGTGATCCAGACATGATGAGCAGTTATTAATTACTCTAGTAGGTTTATCTATACATTGAACAAATCCCGATCCCAGTAAGCAGTTTAAGTATCTGTCGCATGTTGAAGTATTCTTAAGTAAATCGATGTTAATGTCGCCCAAAATAATTCCCATCTTGCTCTTATCTAAACGATTACAATAATTTTCTAGTTCAGTTAAGAAAAATTCCAAGTCACTGTCAAAGGTACGGTATAGGGCAAGTATGTAAAAGGTTTTGTTGCAGTAATTGAATTCTAAGTTAATGCCGTAGACGTCACCAAGTGTTACTTGTAAGGAAGTAGCTGATAAACGTTTATTGAAGTAAATGATAACACCGTCATTTCTGTTACGTTGTTTGTTCGTCAGCACAATGTCAAAACCCCTCCAAAACCTCTCCCTCCTCACCCTCTCTTAACCAACATTCAGTCAGAACAACTATGTCCAAGCGTGGAATATTATTCAGATATACTAAAAGTTCGTTAAAATTTTTACAATAACTTCGGATATTACAATGAAATATTTTTAGGCTTTCATAGCATTCCTGACTAAGAAAAAAATTACTAATTTGTTGTATATTATATAATTCTAACCAATGGTTTACATTTAAACAGTCGTCATCTTCCCCATTCATGAGCAGGACCCTCGGCACAGACCACCCACCCAGCTGAGGACTCATTAACCTTTACAGAGTATTATACGTAATAAAAATTAAGAGATATAAAAAATAATAATAATAATAATAAACAGTTATGATATGAATGTGCGATCAATAAAATAGTAGTGAGGTTACAAATAGCACAAAATTCTAAAATTAAAAGTATAATTAAACTAACACCTTGTATATTAAATTCTTAGCGTGCTAACACATCTATTTAGGTAGGCACATAATTTCATTTTACTAAAACTAGACAAAAATGATTATTTCAACTGTATAGATATTTAAGGGCTAGAACAACATACAGGAATTCTTAAACAATGTTTATAATATTATTATCAAACTACTTCATGATAGATAATTACATTTGTACTTAAATTAAATGAAGATAACTGATTTGATTACTTCTGTTGCGAAAAAACGATTTTATACAATGAAGGAAACAACACTAAATAACTGTGCAAACTTTATAATTTTCTGACAAAAGGGGAAATATGTAATACAACACGCACGCACACACACACACACACACACACACACACACACACACACACACACACACACACACACACACACACACATTATTATAACAATTGATTGTCGTATGCATTATATAGATATGCATTAAGAACAAAAACAAAAATTATACTTATCGATAAAATTAAAAATTAAGCCTCCTTTACATATATGTAATTGACACACATATGCGCATACACTCTTACACACATACATCCACATGCACACACATACGCGTACACACATACATCCCGATGCACACACATATGCCTACATACACATACATATACACCCACATTTTATAATGAGATATAACTAGAACATAGATTTTAACGAAAGTTGCTTGACTACTTTATCTGTAATAAACGTAAATGTACATTGGAAGAAAAAAATACTTATGAAATAATGTAATTGATTGCATAATTCAAGCTTTTGTAAAAAAAATCTGTAATATATATCGTTAGACTAACGTATTAATGTGTATATTATGTAAACATGCATTATGTACAGTATTTCTGTCAAATACACTTTATAAAAATAAAATTGAACATTGAGAATTCATTAAAATATTGGTATAATAACTGTTCATAGTGGAAAACAATTAAAACTTCTGCTGATCGAAAAAATAAAAAACTAAAATAATATCCTATTTGTGTGCCATATTAATAAATATATTTAATGAACTAAAACGGTTGACAAAAATTTTTTCTCTCATCGACTTATTTCAGTAAACTATAGTAATACATTAAACAGTGTACCTTGTGCCGGAATAGTGTTCATTTATCAAATTTGTCTAGATCAGCAAGCGCAGTGACTCGTTCGGTCTCAGCACCCTCAGCCACCTTGACAAGGATCTTCCCGTTGAAGAAACCGGCAAAACTAATCTTCTTCTCTCGCTGTAGTCTCCGTGCTCGCCCGAGAATTGCCTTGTTATGCGCAGTTAAATGTTCGTTGATAAACACTGGGCTGTTGTTCAGCGCTGAGTCAATGTCAGAAGCGTTTAAATTTCTCGTTCTTCTTGCAGCCGTCAACCATTCTTCCCTCATCTTCCTAGAGACGAACTGCGCGATTATCGGCGGGTGGACATGCTTTTTAGAGTACAGGCGCAGCCGGTGGGCAATAGAGAAGTCTTCTCTCTTGAAGGGGACATTAATGGCGTGAGCGATCTTTTGTAGGCAATAATATATATCTTCCCCGTGTGTTCCTGGAAGCCCGATAATCTCTATGTTGGCCGAGCGTGAATGCTGCTCGATGTCTTGCAGCTGAAGGTGTAAATCTCGTACCTCCTCTTTCAATTTGTTGTTCGTTGTTTCGAGGTCGTCACAGCGATCTTCCATCTTCTGGTGAGAATTCTGTAACTCAGTCACACTACACTGCAAGTTTTTCAGCTCAGCCGATAGACAATTAACGGATTCTAAAACAGTTTTGATTTTATCATCCGTGTTTTTATTAATGTCTTTTTTTAGAGACTGAAGGAGATCGGCCATGTATTTCTTAATATCCATTTCTTCGTTGCTGCGAATGGAAGACAAAGAGGCGTTTTCTTCAAAACATGTATCACACTTCCAAGACTTATGTTTGCCTTTCGTGAAATTTTGCGACGAACCAGCACGCGAACACGCGGGGTGAAATGAACGTTTGCACTCAACGCACTTGGCTATAACGTCATTAGCAAGAAAAACGGTTTCACACTTATCACACCTTTCCGACATTGTAATAAAAAAAGGTTTATAAAGATAACAATATGAAAAATAAATTAACGACAGGTATAACCTCAACTAGGCAGGCCGAATCGTGTAATCAGATAAGATGGGACGTTGTAGATAAGCGGTCCGGACTCATCGGCGATTAGATAGCAACTGAAGATGCAGTGAACTCTTAGGTGTGTTTCGTTCTGGTATGATTGTATGTCTACCTATACATTAATTATGTATTACAAAATGAATATTTCGTACATACAATATTTACTGACCGATTTTTATCACGTACGTGTCAAAATTTTTGTAATTATCTATAACTAGTTTTAGTATTCTTTGGATATATTAATAATATTATTAGTTTTACAGTACGAAGCTTTTAATATATTAACCTACCGCCATCGTAAATGTGTTATCACATTATGAAATAAATTTAATTTAAGTTGAAACTGCAATAGAAATAATTGTACTGAATACAACTTTTTTTATCTCTACTGGTTTTTGAAAAAAATAAAAATAAAACTAAAACACGTATAGATAGACAGACGGTAAACGAAAAGAAACAGATTTGTTGTGTTTAGTTTTTATCTCATCTTAGCTCATCGATGCTTATGGAACAATATTCTTAAGTCTGTGTAAATAGCCTTGTTACACCCTGTACAACTATGTGTGAATGATAAATACAGAAAATGCTTTACAGAACTTATGGAATACGTTTCAATAACATATGGAACTAACAATGGTATATTTAGTAATAAATCTTAATTCCATATTCAAAAATTTTATTTTTAATTCAATGAACAATTTTTCTTAACGGAATTCCTTATTCATTTTATTTTAGTTGGAGTTAATAATAGCTTAAGAGCAGACCAAATCCTAAAGTGCTCTCTCCTACCTTTCAACCTCAAATTACAGGGCCAAGCAATCACCATTCAAACTTCGTTAAGTGCTTTACTGATGAGTCTTTACTAGTAAGCTGTAATTTACAGAATTGTTATTTGTTTAATCAATCTCTAATTAGAAGATTAAACCCAAAAACTGGATAAGTTTCACTCTAAAAGAGCGAAATGCAATATATAATATTTAAATTATGCGCCGTGAAAACATTTAAAATTCACGGATAAAAATGTTTCTTACGATCTTTTAAATTTTTGAACCAAAGTTTTCGAAGAACATAATTCTTGTTATCTGACAGTACAAATTCGAGAAAATAAATTTCAGGTTTGGCTACTATATATAAAATGTATATGACGATTTTGTGATAGTTAAAAAAGACTTTTTAGTTTCAGTAGTTACCTCATGTCGTGTAAGAGGCTTCGGTGAAACCGGATGAACAATTTTAGGTCTACAGCTTATTTATTAATATAGGTCTGCAGATAGAAAGACTGGCAATTAACAGAAAATACATTTTCATTCGCCTGGCGGAGAAATTAGACTTTGTGCCAGCGTACTCAGTGATAGCCCACAATAATGGTTCTTGGTCATTTAGAAATGAATCTTGTCTTGCGTAATTGAAAAACTACAGATGACAAAATTCTTAAGATACCTTGGGGACTACTAGGTTACATGCGTTACCACGTGTCGTATGATTATATTGTATTATATTCTTTCTTACTGGAATTCCTTAATAGATTTAAAACCACACACCCCAATAATAATAATATATTTATTTGTGTAAGGCCTTTCACTTCCATTAAAAACATCATCTATAAAATTATGTTATATAGATATGGGTTATGTGAGTCTAATGATATTTGTATTAAAAAAGAAAGACCTCACACAAATAAAGTAGTAATTAGTATTAAAGTGTTTGTTTTAAAATTAAGTCGTATGATTAACCACAAGTTTATTTATCCTGTGATTTTCTCGTTCCTATCATGGTTACATATAATACATATATAAAGGTGTTTGTTGAAGCTTAGTCTAATACCATGGGATAATTTGCACCATCATCAATATCGGTGTTCCCTTTTTAGAAATATAGTTTCATATAAAATTTCAAGCCTCTAGGTGAGTTCATTCTCGATATATCGTGTAGATGTGCAGACGCACAGAAATGACATGTTCCAGAACCTGGAATGATTATGACTACATAAGAAAGAGACTAAGATAATTTTAAATGTCCAGCAGTTTGAACAGGAAGTAATTGCAAAAAGAAAGCGTGAGTCTTTTAGTTGTATCAAAGGATGTGTCCTGGCCAGCACTACTCATTTCTTTTGAGGGGTTTTGTAGCAGCTCGGTCGGAGGTGGATGGGGGGAGAGCTTTCTTCCAAGAACAATACAAACAGTATATGTCCAGGCACGGTGAGTTACGACGTATCAATCTAACAGTATGATGTGAGATCACCTTCACGAGTTGTATTGTACAAGTTCTATTATATAATACTTTAGCTAAATATTCGAAACTAAATTTAGTTTAATTATTGTAACTATGTCCCGTTTACATATCATTTTACAAAAAACTTAAACTTCTGAAGCTCTTTATCTATACACATTTCAACAGTGATATTCAAGTACAGTGTGATATTGTAACAAGACAGTAAATACAACTACTAGTTATAATGGAAACGTATTATTAGCTACTCGTTTATAACACATATTTAAAATTATAATGCGATACAAATATAAACAAGCAACAGTTTTATCTTGTTTATTTAACCTCATTATGAAATAAAATTTACTCGTAAAATAGTGTCATGGACAGGATGTATCAGTAAAGCCTGTACCGACGAAGCTTGAGTGGTGTCTTTATTTTGTAACTGATGAATCTCATTTATAAACACTACAAAAGAACCGGAAGCTGTAAAGAATCAAACTGAGAATATAATTAATTAAAAAAATGATATAGCAAAATTAAACTAACATAAAGGGGTCTAAATTGAATTAATTATTAAGACATTTTGATAAAACTCATCGATATTACAAGAACGTATATTATTACATAGATAGAAATATAGAATACATATTAATTTTAAATTTAAAATATTCCAAATGTGCAATTACAGGAGCATTTATTTAAATGAAGAAAGAGAGAAACTTTCCTGAAACGACACAACTCAGTTGGTTACCATGATAAGCGTAGCTATCGCAAAACGTCTAAATGGAGATTACAGATTGGCAGCTGGTCATCTGTTGTAAAAGTTGCTATGTTACGGTCGCTAGCATTTGTCTGGGTTACGGCTCTACTGCACTATGAATGTCAGCATGTTTCGATATGTTGTGTCTATACCGAGATTACAAACTGGGACGAGGTTATCTGTTGTGGCAGTTGCTGTGTTACGGTCGATAGCATTTGCCTGGGATACGGCTCTACTGCGCTATCAATATCTGTATGTTTCGGCATGTTGTTTCTATACAGAGATTAAAAACTGGTACGAGATTATCTGTTGTGACAGTTGCTCTGTTACGGTCGATAGCATTTGCCCGGGATACGGCTCTACTGCGCTATCAATATCTGCATGTTTCGGCATGTTGTTTCTATACAGAGATTAAAAACTGGTACGAGATTATCTGTTGTGACAGTTGCTCTGTTACGGTCGATAGCATTTGTCTGGGTTACGACTCTACTGCACTATCAATATCTGCATGGTTCGATATGTTGTGTCTATACCGAGACTACAAACTGGGACGAGGTTATTTGTTGTGACAGTTGCTGTGTTACGGTCGATAACATTTGTCCGGACTTCTTTAATGCAATATCGATTAGATATAGTAAATACATAAAATTGTTATAGTTTAGGATACCATCAAAGCCACTTAATGTTCAAGTATTTAGGTCTTTGAATTATATGAGTTTTATGATACAGCTTTACTACGATTTGAAGCGCATTACATAACCAACTAAATGTAACTAAGGTCCCATAAATCCTACATGTGACAGATTGACAGGTTCGGAGCAAACAGGATTACACACCAGACACGATGTTTTAACGATTAGATGGGTCTCAGTGATATTACTCAATATGTGAGAGCAAATACATGTCCCTGTGGAGTTCCTTGAGTGTTATTTACAGCTGTTACTTATATAAATGACTTTTTTATTTGCATAAAAAATATATATTTCCAGAGTTTAAAATCGAAACAAGTTGGATGCTTTGTTAATTAATTTCAAAATATTTTCGTAACATAATAAATTAAAAATGCAAGTTACATCTAGGTTTATTTGCCAATTTGAAAATTCGTTAATGAGTTAAAAATACTTTTTATGTTGGAATTTGAAATATATTTAATGTATGACTTAATTTACTTACTTTCTACACTATACCACATTATAAAAGGGTGCGATATTCTATATCAGATATCTAGAATATTTTATGAGATGGGAGGAAGCAAGAAACTATATGAAAACAAGGTAGGAGTACGCTATACCAAGAGCCACGTAACAGGCATCGTTGAGGCTGCATGCAAAGTTTCATCTAATTCCATTCTAAAGATGACCGGCCGACTGATATATATATATAGTACACTCAAGTTAAAAGTAGATATTACATATTCCGGCAGACTAAAGAGAAATTCTGTCAGCATATTTAATGGTATGCTTCAATATCACTTAGCCAAATTCCTTAGTTGTACATGCAACATCAAGGAAATAATTCTAGTTTATACAGAGGGGTGCAAAAGCAGGTATACCGTTTTAGTTGGTTGGTAATACCCAAGTTAGCCACCTGATCAGCTGTGTAATACGTTTGCTACTAACAGCTGGCAATGTTTTCTCATTGTTACTGTTGTTATTATTACACTTCTGTCATCATGGCTGGTTACATGACCAACGATCAACGAAAGTGGGTTTTGAAAGAATATTGGAAGACAGAAAACTGTGAAAGAGTTCGAGAGAGATGGAGAGAAGAGTTTGATACACCACCACCAACCAGATTAAGTATTTATAGACTAAGAGATAAGTTTAACCTTACAGGATCTATCTGCAATGGTCCAAAGGCTGGACGACCAATCACTGTCACTACTCCTGAAAACGAAATTATTGTCGCGCAGACCTATGTTCAATGCCCAAAAAATTCAAGAAAAAGGGCATCAATTGAACTGGGCATTGAACGCAGATCTTTAGGACGCCTAATGAAACGGTTAGGTTTGAAAATGTACATTCCAAGACTTATTCATGGGCTAATAGAGGACGACCCTGATCGTCGACTGCAGTTTTGCGAGATAATGTTAAACGAGGAACTTCAAGGTGCGGGAATTATTCAAAAAATTGTTTGGAGCGATGAGGCTAATTTTAAGCTTTCAGGTGCAGTCAATAGACACAACTGTGTCTATTACTGTTTTGATAATCCACACTTGACATTCGAAGAACAGCTGAATCAACCTGGAGTAACAGTTTGGGCTAGCATTTCATGTAAAGGTGTCATTGGACCTGTCATTTTTCATAACACTGTAGACCAACATGCATACAGGAACATGCTGACTGACGTTATACCACAAATCAAAATCCAGCAGGGTAATGAGGAATTCTACTTCCAACAAGATGGAGCTCCTGCCCACTATGCGACAATCGTGCGTGACCTACTAAATCGGGAGTTTCCTAACTCGTGGATCGGTCGAAGAGGATCGGTTGAATGGCCAGCAAGATCTCCCGATCTGACACCGATGGATTTTTTCTTTTGGGGAGTTGTCAAAGACAAGGTTTTATCGAAAAAACCTCGTGATCTTAATCAGATGGTTGAATTCATTCGCCAAGCTTGCCAAGACATAGATGAAAATAAAGAACTTTGCCGAAAAGTGTGTTTAAGCGTAACTTCAAGGTTACAGCAGTGTGTTGACTGTGAAGGCAAACAATTTGAACACAAAAGGAAGTAAGTGTATTGGTGAAGTACAACACTTTTAAGAGTTAATTTCTGTTTCTTAACGCTCTTAAAATAGATTGTAAAAGTTTAGTTTTTGTAGAAATAAACCTACTTATTCTTTAACATATTTAATTACTGTATACCGACTTTTGCACCCCCTGTATATAAATTAAGTTTACTACAGCATAAAGTCTTAAGATTAAATTTTTCTCAAAACATTCACATTGTTTATGTATTAAGTTAGATTTCATAGTAATTTTCATTACTTCAATGTAGTTAAGAAATCCAAGTTGTTTCATGTATCGTATTTTCGTCTTGTAGAAAGTTGTGAGACTGATGATTGATGGCTGATCTGCACAATAGCCTACGATCTGTGTGAATCACATTCAAATAGTATGGATAACGGCACAGAGATGTTCCAATACCAATAATGGACTAATATCTAGTTTTGTATCAGTAATAAGTTTATATATTAATTCTATGTATTCCTATATTCCATATATTCTGAGCATATTCGTCGTAAAACCCGTTTGGAGGGAACTTATTCGTCTCAGGGTGTATTATTAATAAGGTCGTGTCTCATGTGTTACGTCTCCTGGTGAATCGTGAAACCACCAGAGAAATGCGGGTTCTGCCGGAATTGGGAAGGTAAATATAAAACTTACGTCATAAAATTCAAAAGATCAGAATTCATTTAATATTGGTATTTTTCCGCTTACCAACATTTATAGTGCAAGACATAAGGAATCCTGTAAAATTAAGAAAAGCGAACTGGCATTTAAGACATACTTGCTAGTGACTTTACAATTGTGATTTTACTAATTTAAAAGACACATACATAGTTTTACGAATAAAACATAACTGATTATGAATCCTTAGAAATAAGTATTGTTTCAAATTTGACACTGAATGACTGTATCGGACAAATGACTGATACAGCTCGGAAACTGCTGCTGGGGACACATCTGGCGCACCGAGCGCACGTGACAGCGTCCTTGGTCCTGGTGTTAGGGGACTGTGGAAGATTAGTGTCCTGAGTAGCTAAATCTCTGTCACATCTGGTCCCCTGGACTGTAAATATACTTTAATAAATACGTGAATATCTGTATCCTCTCTATTGGTCCATACGTGTCGGAAAACGCTGGCAGAGTTTGCATTTAGCATACCATTTGACGATTTATAATTTGTATTTTTCACATTGAAATGATCATAAACATGGGAAAACTCAATAATACCATTATGTAATAATTTATATTTTTTGTGTTAAAATAAATACAGTAATGTTTAAACATATCTTCCATGCAAGATTTTATTGTACTCAGGAAGGAACAAAATAAAAAATATTGTACAAGTAATCAAAATTAATCATCAAAATCAAATTTTTAAACTTACAAAACAACGATACTCTAACAAATCAAAGTGAATAAACTTTGTGTTCAATATTAATTAAACGCAATCCATTCTGAAAGTTAACTTCAACAATTCGTTGAAGACTATATTCTTTTATCAGTAACATTATATAGTAAAATTTCCGTATACCCAGTTTTCATGAAAATAAGTTACATAAATGTAAATAGAGTTTAAGGTACTGAAGAAATACATTTAAACGAGGGTTTGAAGAATAAGATTTTGGCCTTTTATTCATGTGAGCCAGAAATAATAAAATTGGAAACTACAAAATTAAATCAAACATTTACAAAAAGTAAAACTAAAAAGTTTGTCAAAGGAATAATATGGTAAAGATGAACGTAAATTTAAAACATGAACTCTTTACGGTTTTGTGTCGTATCATCGTATCGTATTATAATCCTTTCTACTTATAAATACTGGACTTAAGAATATATATACACATATCATAAATATTCGTAAAATGACAAACATATACCATAGACAACGATTGGTGCTAATTTCCCTCCTGGGCTTCACTTATACTTGCAGTATTGCAGTAGCACATACATTTTACCACGAATTTGAACTAAAGACAAAATTTGTTGCATTTAAATCATGGTTTTTCCACATAGCTCTAATAACACAGGATATAGGAACTCATTTTAAATAATCAAGGTTAAAAGTGTAATTTCAAAATCCCAATTAAGAGATTCGAATTTAGTTTATGTGCATTATTTATTGATTCATTGAAACAAATGATAATTTTTTTAATTTTTATACACCAGTAAACTGGGCGTCATCTGGTGAAAGGTGAAGTGTTAGATTGGAAGGGATGGGTGGGGAAGGGTCTACAGCAGTTTCAGGAAATGTATGGATCAATTAGCAGCTAATGGAAGAAGTGAGTGTCTCGTTAGTACCACTGACACCGTACTGCCCTACAATAACGTTACAGTTGTGTTACAGTGCTGTTAATTAATTACAGTTAGTTAATTGCACCATTATTACATAATAGTTACATTGTTATTCTTAGTAATAACAGCTATATGAGTTATAAAGCACTCTATTGTACAAAACTCAAACTACAGCAAATGCATGTTAAAATAATATGAGTTGTATAAGATATAATCGGTATATGGCATAATAAAACGGTCAGTAACAGTAATTGATGTTGTGTGAGCGTTAGTGAAGCATATTTCTTGAGCGGCCGGAATAAGAACGACCTATCTGTCTGTCTGTCAGCACGATATCTTGAATTAAGTTACGTAAAGATATGAAACTTTGCATGAGCATTCATTTCTATCAAATCAGCACTGAATTTTAAATGTTACGTTACTCTATAGGATTGTGCTGAGCGTTGACAAACATTTTGCATTGGTCTCTTGGAAATCATGATGGCAATGAGAAGATAATTGGATAAATAAACATGTGAATAAACTTAGTACAGACATATGGCATGTGGTTTTTGTTCATGGAGTAAAACGATAAATAATTTAGATAAGTATCAATGTTAATAGTAGGTGTCAAGATTTTATTTTATTTCAAACCTTTTATTTGAACGCTGCTATGAAACCTAACTTAACTAACAAGAAATATTAAATTATGATGTGGCAAGATAACTCGAGAAAGATGCATTTTTGGACTTAACATGCACCTAATTTTCTACATTTATAAGAATGAGTTTTATGATGATACAAGTCCTATCATGAAATAGTCATACTGATGATGAACTAATAAATCTGAAAGAATTACTACAAAGCTGTTGATGTTTTACAAAATTTTAGATTTATTTGACAATTATCATCGTGAAATATCAGATTGAGGTATATCACTATTAAAACGTAATTCTAAAAATATTGTGTGAGTTCTAAGAAATGATGAATTTCATATTCAGTTAACATGGTGAAATATCAGATTGAGAATGCATTAGTAATTTTGAAGATTGGAAAATGCCAAACAAAGTTGTTTTCATGCCAAGTGGTAAATTTCATACATAGTTTTCAAATATCAGATTGATGATACATTCATTAACAGTTTCAAAAGATATGCTCATGTCTATAAGTTAAGTAATACCCTGTGAAGTGGAAGATTCTATTATTAGTCTGTAACCGTGATATATACAAATTAATCGTTCATTATTAGTTTTGAAGAAGAAGATAATACCTAAATATTTGTAGCTATTACGATTCATATATTCCTATATTGAGGGGTTGTTATATAGTTGCAGGTTCGATGGTGGTAACTCAAAAGACGATTCCATCCTTTTAGGGGGCGATTTGATATTGTTCAACTACTCTATTAAATTTATTGATAACCTATTTTGATACTTTTGGAAGCCCAATATAAAATCTCTACAATTTTCAATACAAAAATTATAAGCACATAAACTATATATATAAGCTTGTGGGGATTCTGAAATTTTTATTTAAACTATCTATAGAGTGTAATGTGGAAAAAAATGTTTTATTTGTATAAAGACCTATCGTTTAAAATTTAGTCTATGAGTAGTTCGTAGTGTGCGAAATATTGGAAGAAAGTTTTCATTCACGACTTATAATAAAGGTCTGCGTTATTAAAACTTTTAATTGCTTACGGACTCGTTCAGGTCATATCAATTACGATCGTCCGGGTTCAAATGCAGCCAGTGTTGCAATGTTGTACTGGGTTGAGATAGAAAGCTCAAATTCCCACTGTTCTTCTTCTTGTACCAAAACCTTTCACTTAATGGGTCTTTACACTTAAAATGTTTGAGCTTCGCCCAAAACCCCATTTTGAGGTAGTTTTAAAAGTAACTAAAAATTTCACTACTATTTCCTAGCAAGGTATTCTCATCTCCATCCCTCCAACTTTATCCATAAAAGAACTAAACAGAGTGTACTTATACTTTTATCTCAGGATGTATAAAATAACACTAATGGAATGGGACAACTTATTTAAAATCCCTTGATAAGTATTATAATGAGACCAAATTAATTTTAAAATGGATTTACAAAATTTAAAAATTATTATTTCAATGTCTATAATTTTCATGTCTCTAGTGTTCATTGACAATGGATATTAAAATTCACTCGGAGAAATCTACTACGTCTTAGAAATGTGAAGGTATTCTTGAAAACCAATTTCAAACTCGTGCTTTTCGACCTGAAAACGCCCCATATACAGATTTTTATTGTGGTCCACCCTAATATGACAACGGAGGAAGCGTAACCGCTTTTTCCCTTTTTTTGATGCCACCATCTTGAAAATGAGTTTATAATTTGAAAACCTGACATCAGGTACACGTCTCTTGACCCAAAAAACCCTCAAACCAAAATTCATGCAAACCCGTTCGTAAATATGTCAACTAAACAGAGTGTATTTATACTTTTATCTCAGGATGTAATGTAATGGAATGGGACAACTTATTTAACATCCTATTAATAAGTAATATAATGAGACCAGGTTTAGTTTCAGCATTAATCGACAACATAAGGTTGAGTAAATTTCTTTGATAGTTGATTCATTTCGTTGATTAATCTGAGAATGGTATAATTGGCTTCAAAACGTCATATTACATACACATTTATAAATGATCTGATAAATCTACAGATTATAAAAATGGCTCAAAATTCTCTAACATGACAATTTTGTATATTCACGTTTAGATAAATAGGAGAAAACAAACTTAATGTATATTGTATATTATCAAATATGATGGGATTTTTCGTCTTTTTATTTATTACATATCAATATATAGTTGCGCACCATACATTTTTTAAATTTGCAACGGAAAAATTTTTAATAGTTAGTATAGATATTTATAGACATTTTTGGACAGTTATTATTAGAATCGAAGCATTGTATATCATTAAACGAAATTAGATAGTCAAATCCGAAAAATGTACCATAATTTACAATTTGTTCGCATTGCTTAGGTTTATAAACATATATGTTTTTTGCTGTCTATGGCACACACGATAATTTATTGTATCATGTTGTAATAAAACCAAAAATATTGGATATTTCATAATTTTGTGATTTAATATAAATTGAAAATATTTATTTCACCGATGAATAAAGTCCGTTCGTATTCACATTCTAAAGAGAAATAAATAACTTTTAGAATTGTTCACATTTCCTAACAAGTTATCAATCAGATCTTTAATTTTAGATCTCATTACAGATAAATATTTGTATAATGTCATAAAATGTTTATGTGATTTAAAAAAATAATTCATCAAAAGGAAAATGTATAGAATTTACCATTAATGTTTGGTGGATTTAACTTAATTTTGAAACGTTAAATCTATTTGTTCAATCATTTCAGATCTAGTTTTATCATCAGTTTTACTAGATAATCTATCAGCAATTGTTTGAATTTCCTCATCATCAAATAGATTGGGACCCTTATGATGAGATTCAGTGTCTGACATGACGTTTACAGTCAACTTCCGTTGTGTCAGTACATACTATAATGTATGTACAGAGGGATATTCGGCAATAATTGAGGCGGAGGCAGATACATGTCAGGATACAATCTCTATGTCACTGTCTGACATGACGTTAGACACTAGCCACAGTGCGTACTACGTTGTCTCTATCCCTTCGTTGGAGGGATAGATGGAGAGTCATATAGTATTACTTATTCTTTATAATTGTGTTCAAAATATATTCACGTATTCATAATTGTGACCGAAGCTGTTAGAATTGTATCAAATTACACCGTAAACGCATAAAAAATACTAACATAAATCATTTAAATCTCATTATACGATAAATAAAATACTTTAAGTATCTTGTTACATTAATACCTATAACTTTAAGATTATTATATTTTCTTAAAGTTGAAGTACAAAAAAAACTTTGAGCTAACTTCACAAAATAATAATAAATAAGAAGTAGTAAATTATCCTCTTCGTAATAAAGGATAATATAACAACATTTAAATAAACTTTCAATTAAATTTTATTCATCATTTTAGTCATATTAGTCCTTTTTAGTGATGGAAGAAATATATTTAAGTATGGCTTTTTTAGGTCAATCTACTTCACCAATAATAATAAATTCTATTAATTATTAAAGTATTTACTTAGATAATGTATAGCAATTCCTGCAAAGATTTGTTTCATTTTATATTTTAAAATGTTATCCTCATATTTACAATATTCTTAAAAAGCAAAGGATATCCTTTTCCCTGTGTCAACGAATAGGGTCTTAGTAACATAAAGGGTCGCGCAGACGTTTATTGGGTGTTAAGGTTGCCCGGGTTAAGTTCCCAGCCTGCTATTATAGCCCTAAGTATCATGTGCAGTACTTGCCTTTACCTGAGATTATGTGATTACACAGTTCCGAGGCTCTGATATCTCTAGCTCTGACCACAGTGTAAATAAATACGTGTACTTTAGAGTAAGCGCTGAGTTTAAATCTCATAATTGAATGAAACTATTGTATCTATTGAATGGAAATACTTGAATACTATTTTTACAGTTGTATATTGTATTGTATAAATAGTATACAATTTAAATCATTTCCTATCGAAGTTGGATATTATTCTTGTGATTAGAACCTGTTTGAGCTGAAATTGGGCATATTTGTGGACAATATGGTAAAACACCACAAAGCACACCAACTTTCTTCTGCATGGACAACGAGCAGGATTCGCGTACTTTTATACTGTTTTTAGTTCTAAATGCAGGTTTCCTCAGCTGACGAAGAGGATGGATTTAAATGCACGAGACTTTAAGTTAAATGTTGTAACTTGCAGCAGTGGTAAATGTCAGAAACCCTATCATACTTTATACCTCCCGTCGTCATTTACAAACTTCAAACGAAGAAAGTAAAAGGTAATAAAAACTTGTGCAAAGGCTAGAAATGTGTTAGCAGTTGGCATAACTGTTAAATTTGATTTAGATTTACTGATATTGGGTTTAAAATAATAAACTAAATTTATTAAGTTACATTTCCCGCTTGATAATATAATGCATTTGCTATAATTTAATAATGTTTTACAATTATGTTGAGTTTTTTATTTTATGAAACTAATTAGATTGGATAGTGGTGAAACTGCTGGCAGTTATTATATCATAGAATGTTTTATGAAAAACATTTTTCCTTGATAAGCGAAGGCCACACAGAACCCGTGTGTTTTGGTAATTAGTCTCAAGAAAATTATTTTATTATTGTTTTTTTTAATTTATTATATACTCTATGTTGCACTATTATAATGTATTATTCTCGCTGCCTGGTAAAGAATTTTACTAACTAATACTTAGTTGAGCGTAAAGCGAAGCCCGTTCCAACACTTTATGAGAAACGAAATCCGATTTCTCTTCTCTGTACGTACAATAATTCAGACATGATTTGTCCTAGGTAAATGAAATTGCATGTGAAATTGTATGTTAAAATGCTATATAATGTACTGAAAGGTATTCGGCAATGTCAGAAAACAACGATGATACATCACCCTGTGATGACAGATCACCCGTAGTAAACATGTCACCTGTAGGAACCATCACTTGTGTCACTGTTTATGCAGTATTGAACTTTAACCTTAGTAAAATATTCAGGTATATTTAATAAGTTGCTTACGTTCTACTCTGAAACATATTTTCCATGCTTTGAGAAGTAGGAAATGATTGCATCATTAATTAATGTTCCGGCATTAAATTTTGCTTCTCACTTTTTCCAATCGTATTGTTGTATGATATAATTAACCATTATTCTAATTATAGCTACCCTACAAGTGGGTTTACTTTTGGGTTGTTATACATTTTGCTTCTCACTGTTTCCAATCGTATTGTTGTATGATATAATTAACCATTATTCTAATTATAGCTACCCTACAAGTGGGTTTACTTTTGGGTTGTTATACATTTTGCTTCTCACTGTTTCCAATCGTATTGTTGTATGACATAACTAACCATTATTCTAATAATAGCTACCCTACAAGTGGGTTTACTTTTGGGTTGTTATACATTTTGCTTCTCACTGTTTCCAATCGTATTGTTGTATGATATAATTAACCATTATTCTAATTATAGCTACCCTACAAGTGGGTTTACTTTTGGGTTGTTATACATTTTGCTTCTCACTGTTTCCAATCGTATTGTTGTATGATATAATTAACCATTATTCTAATTATAGCTACCCTACAAGTGGGTTTACTTTTGGGTTGTTATACATTTTGCTTCTCACTGTTTCCAATCGTATTGTTGTATGATATAATTAACCATTATTCTAATTATAGCTACCCTACAAGTGGGTTTACTTTTGGGTTGTTATACATTTTGCTTCTCACTGTTTCCAATCGTATTGTTGTATGATATAACTAACCATTATTCTAATTATAGCTACCGTACAAGTGGGTTTACTTTTGGGTGGTTATACATTTTGCTTCTCACTGTTTCCAATCGTATTGTTGTATGATATAACTAACCATTATTCTAATTATAGCTACCGTACAAGTGGGTTTACTTTTGGGTGGTTATACATTTTGCTTCTCACTGTTTCCAATCGTATTGTTGTATGATATAACTAACCATTATTCTAATTATAGCTACCGTACAAGTGGGTTTACTTTTGGGTTGTTATACATTTTGCTTCTCACTGTTTCCAATCGTATTGTTGTATGATATAACTAACCATTATTCTAATTATAGCTACCGTACAAGTGGGTTTACTTTTGGGTGGTTATACATTTTGCTTCTCACTGTTTCCAATCGTATTGTTGTATGATATAACTAACCATTATTCTAATTATAGCTACCGTACAAGTGGGTTTACTTTTGGGTGGTTATACATTTTGCTTCTCACTGTTTCCAATCGTATTGTTGTATGATATAACTAACCATTATTCTAATTATAGCTACCGTACAAGTGGGTTTACTTTTGGGTGGTTATACATTTTGCTTCTCACTTTTTCTAATCGTATTGTTGTATGATATAACTAACCATTATTCTAATTATAGCTACCGTACAAGTGGGTTTACTTTTGGGTTGTTATACATTTTGCTTCTCACTGTTTCCAATCGTATTGTTGTATGATATAACTAACCATTATTCTAATTATAGCTACCGTACAAGTGGGTTTACTTTTGGGTGGTTATACATTTTGCTTCTCACTGTTTCCAATCGTATTGTTGTATGATATAACTAACCATTATTCTAATTATAGCTACCGTACAAGTGGGTTTACTTTTGGGTGGTTATACATTTTGCTTCTCACTGTTTCCAATCGTATTGTTGTATGATATAACTAACCATTATTCTAATTATAGCTACCGTACAAGTGGGTTTACTTTTGGGTTGTTATACATTTTGCTTCTCACTGTTTCCAATCGTATTGTTGTATGATATAACTAACCATTATTCTAATTATAGCTACCCTACAAGTGGGTTTACTTTTGGGTGGGTATACATTTTGCTTCTCACTGTTTCCAATCGTATTGTTGTATGATATAACTAACCATTATTCTAATTATAGCTACCGTACAAGTGGGTTTACTTTTGGGTTGTTATACATTTTGCTTCTCACTGTTTCCAATCGTATTGTTGTATGATATAATTAACCATTATTCTAATTATAGCTACCGTACAAGTGGGTTTACTTTTGGGTGGTTATACATTTTGCTTCTCACTGTTTCCAATCGTATTGTTGTATGATATAACTAACCATTATTCTAATTATAGCTACCGTACAAGTGGGTTTACTTTTGGGTTGTTATACATTTTGCTTCTCACTGTTTCCAATCGTATTGTTGTATGATATAATTAACCATTATTCTAATTATAGCTACCGTACAAGTGGGTTTACTTTTGGGTTGTTATACATTTTGCTTCTCACTGTTTCCAATCGTATTGTTGTATGATATAATTAACCATTATTCTAATTATAGCTACCGTACAAGTGGGTTTACTTTTGGGTGGTTATACATTTTGCTTCTCACTGTTTCCAATCGTATTGTTGTATGATATAACTAACCATTATTCTTAATTATAGCTACCGTACAAGTGGGTTTACTTTTGGGTGGTTATACATTTTGCTTCTCACTGTTTCCAATCGTATTGTTGTATGATATAACTAACCATTATTCTAATTATAGCTACCGTACAAGTGGGTTTACTTTTGGGTGGTTATACATTTTGCTTCTCACTTTTTCTAATCGTATTGTTGTATGATATAACTAACCATTATTCTAATTATAGCTACCCTACAAGTGGGTTTACTTTTGGGTGGTTATACATTTTGCTTCTCACTTTTTCTAATCGTATTGTTGTATGATATAACTAACCATTATTCTAATTATAGCTACCGTACAAGTGGGTTTACTTTTGGGTGGTTATACATTTTGCTTCTCACTTTTTCTAATCGTATTGTTGTATGATATAACTAACCATTATTCTAATTATAGCTACCCTACAAGTGGGTTTACTTTTGGGTGGTTATACATTTTGCTTCTCACTTTTTCTAATCGTATTGTTGTATGATATAACTAACCATTATTCTAATTATAGCTACCGTACAAGTGGGTTTACTTTTGGGTGGTTATACATTTTGCTTCTCACTTTTTCTAATCGTATTGTTGTATGATATAACTAACCATTATTCTAATTATAGCTACCGTACAAGTGGGTTTACTTTTGGGTGGTTATATCTTCCAGTTAAACCTACACTTGGTACAGCAAAATCTGAGATCTCAAATAAAGTCCAGGAGTGTCCCCAGTGGCGTAGCTACCTTGCGTGGCACCCAGTGCGGAAGTAGGTCGTGTCACCCCATCGAAAGTGCAAAGCAATACATTTTATCTGATAAAAGTCGTGGGTATAATAATTTTTTTATTTTTTTATTCTATCACTATAGAATAATACACGTTTAACAATTCATGCCAACCAAACACAACACACTTCACGAAACAATTCGCGAGTATGGAATGGGGAATCACCCACGAAAGGGTCAGGTTCTTTTGCTGGAATCCCTGAATTATATATAGAGCTGAGTTAATGATAGTGGAGGAATCCCCAGAAAAACACATTTTTGTGCTAGCAATTTTGTTTGTTTGTACATTGTTCTTAAATTTGAGAGACCGGGTGTGGGTGTCACCCCAAAAAAGGTAACACCTGGAGCGGACCCCCCGTCCCCTCCTTTGATACGCCACTGAGTGGCACATCGCTAACTTTCGAATATCAAAGGCGAATCGATAGTTCTAGTCTACCGCGGTGATGACTGTTGGAATAGATTGAACTCTGTTTGTGTTTAGCCAAGACATAATACAAGGCTGTTTCCTCTCCCCTTTGACTGAAGACTCCCCTTCTTCCGAGATGATATGTGACTAAAATATAGCCCGCTATAGATCCTCATGTGATTTTACCAGGAGGTGTCCTCTACCTCGAGGGTCAAACACCCTGAAAATCATGTCTCTCCGGAAGAAAGCGCAATGATCATTTTTACACTAATTGTAATAAGAGAGTTCTCAGCTCCTTGTCCTAATTGAAAAGATCTGCCGTGAAGCTGAATCGAAATAACCCTAATTATTAATTATACAAACAAACCACAAAAATTACATTCGCGCTTATTTTAAACGTACATTTCTAAAAAAGGTTTAGACGCGTCGTTCAAAATACGTCAAAATTTTGCTATTTGCATTGAAAATCTAATATGGAGAGCTCATTGTACTATTTGCAAATGTTACTTTACGTTACTTTTTACGTTATTTTGAAAATTATGATTGATACTGTAACAATTAGCTGTTGAAATATATTTGTATGTATTTTTTAAATTAAATACATTTATATTTTTAAAGAACAAGAAATACATGTAGTGTAATAATAACACAAAAACAATCGAGAATAGTTATTTTTGACGTATATCACGTTCTCAATTTAGTTTATTGTTATATCCGCCGGATATTTGCGCAGACTCGTATTCAGACCTTCCTATTTCCGCTCTACTTTTCGTTTAAAAAAATTGTTCTGTTATAAAATATTTCCTTTAGAGAGGATTTGTGTAACTCTATCATCTCTGGATGTAAACTTAGTTAATAAAACGAAACAACAGATTGTAAAATAACCCGAGTATATAACTCAAAATAACATACAGACAAATTATTACCTTTGACCTTGGATCAAGAGGAACCTAGGTGCAAAGTGTCAAAACTCTAGGATCCGTCTATGAAGAGTTGTAGTACATATGGGTGGACGCCGACACTTAGGCCCTTTTAAGTTTTTTAATAATCACCGGTAGGATGAATATAAAATGTAAGTACATAAATACATAAGTACATAAAGTGTAAATAAATTAATCTACTACTGCAAAAGGGCATACAAAGGGTTAACATGTATTTAATTTAAAAAAGGATTACACGCAAAGAATAGAGTATTTGAAAATAATTAGATTCAAGTTTAGTAAATTTGTTCCATGGTTTCATTACCTGTGTTTGATGTACTACATGATGCAAGGAATTGCACATATTGGTTTACCGGACCCTAATTACAAATGTGCTGAGAGGTGCAAACCAGACCGGCCATTTTAGAGGTCGACTTAATCAGTTAGCTTACTCATATTCCTGTTTAATAGTAACAATCATATTTATTTATTTCTCTAGCTTTTTACATATATACATTAAAAATTACAATTTCATATCAACCCGAAATACCACTCTGTACATAAACACATAATGTTACGTAAAAAGACAAATGAGTACATTCACTGTTAAATCTCCAACAATAAATAGAATATAGAGTAATCCCTCCGGCCTACCCTGATTGGAGAACAAAATCTCAACTGTTTAACGGCTGTCAGAATAATATACAAATGAAATACACGACCATCCCTAAACTTGACTAATGGTGAAATTGTAAAAACTAATACATTGAAAACCATACTCAGTAATATGTGTGCATTTAAAGTATACAAAAAATGTGAGTAAACAATTCTATTAAAATACAATATTTGAAAGATAAAATTGATAAATTGAGCTATGAATATTAATTTCAGCGACATCCTCCCCCACCGCATCAGCATACCGAACAGCTGATAGATAAGCAATGGCGGGGCAGGGAGGGGAGGTCGCTGACCTAGATTAATTAATACAAACCAAGAAAACGTGTCGTCAAAAAGTCTTCAGTGCATGCTTGTTCTTCGGTTTGTGTCTGTGCGTGTGCGTGTGTTAAACTGTTATATTTGTACCGTGTTTATTGTGATCTATATGGCATGTAGTTGTGTTTGTGAGAGTAAATCAAATTTGGTGTAACTGCAATAACGTATCAAGGTAGGGTACTATTTAAAACTTAACCTAGAAACTAACCTACTCGAATTTTCTAGGATATAATAACACAAGTTTGCACTTTGGTATTTAATGCATAATAGAAAAGAAAATTTGCTCTATGTTCATAATTAAATCCTTAACACATTTACTGAACACTTGTACATTTCTTAAGCATTTCTTAATTTAGGAGGTATATTAAAAAAAACATATATCCTAGGTAACAAGATGTTTTTATAAAATAAGTCACATTGCGCTTTGGAACGCGATAATCATCTGTGCTTCGTAATTTATGTGTGTAATCTAAAATTATAGCACATTTCCTACATTGTATAAAAAATAATGGCATAACCTTGAAAACAAACATATTTCTAGTTGAACTTATGTTATATTAATGGGAAAATGATAAATAAAGGTGATCATATTGCGTTTTCAAACAATTAGAATAAATTTATATTGTATAGTTGATAACAGATTTGTTAAATATATTCCTCTCCAACTAATTATGCCGTAATTAAGCCTACTGCGAACGAGGGAAAAATAGAGCATTTAAAAATAGCGTCATCACAATATTTCTTACAAAAATATAAAACTCTTAAAACACTATTGATTTTCTCTTTTTAAACTTACTCCAAAATATTTTAATATACTCATCTTCCAGTATGTTCTTACAGTCAGTTGCACATTCATTCTCGTTAAATGGCTGGTATTGTTATGAGTGATGAAGTATTTTATCTAAGCATTTGGAAATTGGTAATCACAGTCTCTTGGCAGTATTAATCTGCGTAATAACTTTCTCATGCTTTGCTACAGACTTAAGTGTTTCTATGGGTTATTCAACCCCCTTACGACTTCATACAGCTTCTGAGATAGATATTAGTTTAAATCTTGCAACCATGTGCATTTTATAATTTTAAGGGAAATTCTTATGTTAACAAAAGATTATTACAGTATAAAAGTTCAGCAGTATAACTTTAGAGTAAGATAAAAAAGATGTAATTACGACACTGTTGTTACAGCAGCTCACTAGAGAGTATTCATTTGTTATGACTCAAAAACGTGAGCACATGTGCTGTGATGTTACTTAATTGTAGCTGATTTGTAACAGCAAAGTCATTACTTTGTAGCTATCTAGTTTATACATTGTGGCTACATTAGCTTCACTAGAGAGTGTATTGGCCGGTCATAGACTATATATGTGAGCACAGGTGTAGGTTTTGGTTAGTTTTAGTTATTCTGTAACCGAAAAGTCATTACTTCTTAGATTTCTTGTTTATATATCAACATTATAGGATACTGTGAATACAGTGACATGTTAATACAAGCACATGTGAGCGTAGGTGCTTGTTTGAAGCTTGTCTGAGCAAAGTCATTACTTTGTTACTCTCTAGTTTATATTGAACATCGTAGGATAATGTGACACTGTGGCTACAGCGGATTTACTACAGTGTATTGGCCTATCATGGCCCATATATTATGTGAGCACATGTGTCGGTGTTGTTTTCTTTAATGGCAAAGTTACTTTACTTTTTACCTCAACATCGACTGATATTAGTGATACTGTTAATTAGTTGTTTGAGCAGTTACTAAATTTCGTTTATTTGCCGCAAGTAACTTAGTTTAATTTGTAGTTAACTAACTGTAAATAGTTAAATAACTCTAATGAGTCAAACGCCTGTTATTATAAAATAGTTATCTTCTTTAATCAGGACTGTCTCTAAAACAGTCTTGAAAAATTGAAAGTAAGAGTTTTTTTTAACCTTTATCTGATAATGGTTAGAGTGTTGGTATATATAAGGGATTCTCAGAGATCTAAAGCTCCTCGCAAAATATTTAGAGCAAAATATATTTTACCTCGTGGCTTTTCACTTTAAATGTTAGCATGCACAATGCCGTTATCAATATGAAAAAATTCTGTAACAAATTTAAACCTATTTTGTTGAAGGATTAAGCCAAACAAGATACTCTAATTTGAAATACTTCTTAGTTTTTATTAGAATAGTTTTTATGCCTTTGTATAACGTCCTCGTAGATTTTCTGTGCGGGATTTTCCAAAAGTTAATAATGGCAATCTTTTTTAATACACATCATAAGATATTCAAAATTTAAAATATAATTTTTAAATTAATAAAAACCAATATCATACACCTTTTATTCTATGAAATAATGCAATCAATGTTGAATGATAGTTATAATGATTATAATTCTATTATTTAAATAAAACGGGAATTAATCTGTTAATAACTTACGCTTATTATATTATTAGCTGTAAACAGGTTTTCAACTATTTCTATAAAATAAAATGAAAACTGCTAATGACAAGTTAGCTCCTTCTTGAGACCGTTGTAAAAAACTGTTTTCTTTATCCTGAAATTCTGATGCCTCTTTGTATAGTTAAACTGACAGATTTGTTTATTGTAAGGTGGTAACAGAGAATATGTAGAAATAGAGCAATAAAGAAGGTTCATTTTGACAGGTAAACATACAAAAGTTAAGAAAAGATAAAAAGAAGGATTTAAAAAGTGTTATAAATTATAAAGATAGTGATGGATGAACACTAGGAGTTGGTATGCAATCATAAAGGAGAGGTAAGGTTATTGCGAATTGATGTGGAGATATGATTGACTTTTGTTCCAGGAAATGTATTCAGTTCTCTTGGGAGTTGTAATACAAGTACGATCGCTATAACCACACCCGATATCAATTCAATTAAAACAATGAATTTGATCTAAATTTTTTGTGAGTTTTTTTTAGAACTGATTGTAAAAAATCACTAATTTTGGGTTTTCTTCCTGGAAAACATTTATACAGACCATCTCATACATTTAATTGAATCTAAAATTGCATCTTTTATTACCTGGTGCCTTGACTAGATTATTTTTGTTTAATATAAGAGAGAAACAAATTTTATGACCATCTGGCTTTTATAGTTTCGCTTGTATTTACTACCAAGCAATACAATGATTGTAAAAAAGATAAAAAAGACCTAAAATCTAAAAACTTATGGCTTATATACGCTCACTTAGAGTGGTAAGGGCCAAAACATTTCTTACAAAGGGTTACATTGCACTTTTTGCAAAACGTAAAGAGGCTTTGAAGTACACAGTCGCATTTGGCATCTTCTTAGCTTGTCTCTAACGTGTAAAAGATGATCTCTTCCGTCAAACCTTGCGTCATCAAAAGTGCTGCTTGTTGACTACGGGGTATTACTGAAGGTCTTCCAATGGGCAGACGTTTATTACTTGCCTTCAAATAAGGAACAGCTATAGCACGCCTGAAGTCTAAGAGAGGAACAGGATTGTCTGATGTAAGCTTGTGGCTAATCCAGGCATTTACTAAATGTCATGTCAATAATTCTGGTAAATAATGGCCAATACCACTTTTTCCCTTTTATTTTGATACAATATTTAGATGCCAACCAGTCATTGAAGATCCACTCCCCCCATAAAGCTACTATAATTTTTAATACTTTTGGGGACTGGGAAAGGGACTTTTTTCTTTTCTTCCTTACTGTACCTAGTAACATTGGCCAGGGGTTCAACACTGTCGAAGTTGGTTGCAACTGTTACTATATTATTGTCATTCCACCTTGTCAAACATAATTCCACTATCCAGATCACTAGTGTAATCATAGCCTCCTCTACGTAGTTTTATTCATTTCCTTTTTGACCGGTAGGGGACATTTTTTGTGTTCGTTTTTCTCTTATAGTCCCCACTAGCCCTGAATCCTAAGTCAAAGAGTTCTTCAAGCAATTCTATACTACTCGTAAAGAAGTTGTCAAAATATAATTCGTAGCTCAAAGGATCATCAACAACAAACAAAAGAGATTGAACAACTCTCCTGCCTAATCCAATATTTTCTTCACATCCATGATCTTTAACCACAGTACAGATCAAAATTGTAACAATAACCAGTGGTACCACATAATGCCCAAAACTTATATCCAAAGCGTACTGGTTTTCCTCTGATGAACTGCTTTAAATTATTTCGACCAAAATACTTTATTATCATCTCATCAACAGCAAGTTTATCTTCAAAAACACCAAACTTTGCAAATGATTGCTGTATTTTTTACAGGAGGGGCCTCACTTTAAAACCTCTATCACACTTTGTTTCATCATTGAGCATAGCATTATCTGCAAAATGAATATAAGATTTTATAAGCCAAAAACGACTTTTGACATTGCATTTGCCACAATGGGGACACCTAAATCCTCTGCAGTACTCCAATAAAGTGAAACTTGAGGTAAACAATTGTACCCGGATAACAGAAGAATGCCAATAAACAACTTCAATTAATCAATTGAAAAGGCAAACAACTGGTTATTTTTTATTTCTAAAGCGTATTTTATAGTTTGAGTAACAATGTCTTGCATTATGTCTGTTGTTAGTAAGCTTTCAAATATTTCAACTGGTGATTTGCTATGAAACCTTTCTTTTAAATCATTGAGACACTGTAAAGAACCATCTCCTTTAGCTGGAAAACCATACTCAGGTAGACACTTTTTCCAAGTCCGAGGGGTAGTTCTACTGACTTTCTTTTTCTTACTATCAGTGGATTTATGTGGTTTGATAAACTTTCTTTTCAATACTTTTCTAGAGTGAGTGTTCTCGGGTTTTCCTTTAGTAGGTTTGCTTTCATTTGACGTTTTACAGTCTAGATCATTATTTTGCTTCAACTCTAATTCTAAAGTACCACATACCTCAGAAATATCCACATCCTCAGTATTATCATCATTAAAACTGTTCTTCATCAGTAAGACAATCGACATTTTGTGGCGGTAAAACAACAACATTAGCACTAGCTACATTAGCTTCACTTTCTTCTAAATCTCCTAATAAAAGAAGTATTTCTTCAATCGTCATGTGTGATGTACTTGCCATAGTTTATGAGTAAAAATACACATTTATCAATAAAAAAACACAGAACTAAAATGATTCATCACAGTAAAGAACAACGTTCAGCAAAAGTAAACTGCAGGCACTCCATTGAGACTCTGGTGGGGAGAGATCAGGTTGTAACTAGTCTCTGGAGCAGATACTGCGTAAGCCACTGCTATTTACCACTGTCATATTTATAGGACAGCTTACAAAAAACATGGCTGAGAGCTAAGTTTAAGCTTTTTTCATGAAAAGTTATACTTTTATTGATATATGACTATATAAATAAGAGATTTGTGTTGTTTAGCTCAAATAAAAATAAGTAACATTTATTGTACATATAAATGTATCATGAAAGGTTCGCAAGTAGTTTTTTTACTTATTTAAAGGCAGTAAATATAGGGCTTAAAACCTAAAAATTTGACAATTAAAAGTGTTAAAAATATTAATTCAGTATATAATTAGTAACACAAGAGGGTTTTTAACTATTATCCTAGTTTTATATATTAAAAAATAAAATATTTTAAATATGTCCTTAAAATATGACAGTGGTAGGCAATGGGTTAAGGAGGATATATACGTTGGAGAATAACTTAACATGTATTTAAAATTGTGTGATGAGATCTTATTGACAGAGACGATTTCAATTTGTTTGAGAGTTTTCATGACAAATTACTGAACGAAGGGAGGTGTCAAAACACTATGAGAACTCTTACCTTAAAGTAAGCAGCATATTTAACTGAAGTGGAGGAAATGTAAACTCCTTTCATAAAATGTTTATGAATACATTATCTTTACTCATCCTGCCTAGCTGTTAATGGTTCAGAATCTACCTTTAGCCGTAAGTCAAGCGCTGCTACACAAAAAAGGATGACTACGGATATATTGTCGGACTTCTTAACAATATTTTGATTCATAACACTTTATATCATACGTAGGCTAAAAGAAAGCTAAACAGAATAAAGCCCTCCCCCATATATTTATCTTATTCCATCGCATAGCGCGATATCCAGATATTGACCTGGAGTATTGTCGTGAAACTTACCTTTCATTGCAACAGAGGCTTTTTAATCAGTGAAGATTCATTTATTGGAAATATACACACATCATCACAAATGATGCGTGATATGGATGGCTTGTCAGCTTCAGGCGAGGGTTTTTGTGTTTACTACCTAGTGTAAAGTTTATGTGGTAAACCATCCAAAAGGTAATTCTTCCTCGAAAAAAAGTGTTGAATAATTCATGTTGAAAGGTTTTATTTAGAGTAAATGTTGAATTTAGTTAGTTAGTCCATTTTGCATGCTGTGTCACAGACTTCTGTAATCTGGAGTCATGTTCGTCTGAAGAGGTCCAATAATGTTGTCGACGAGGAAGATTAAAAAAACTCTGCATAGTTTTTTACGTCGGAGACACCTATACTACAAAAGTTTAGTAATAATGGGACAAATATTCTTATTGTCTCATTAGGTCTAAAATATATTGCACTTTTAATAGGATTCCAAAGTACAGTGAAGAAAATCCAGTTTCCAGGAGGCAAGTCCATGACAGCGTCAGTTTTCAAAAGCTACACTAAAAGAAAGGTCAGATGGATGAAAACCAACATTTACTTTATTATGTGTTTTTTATTTAATATTTTAAAGTAATATAATTGCTTATTTTCAGGTTTTTCATAATTAATTAGAATGTGGTAAGGAAAAAAAGATTTATGTATTGTTTTTTTAATGCCTAACTTCTCCCTTTCTTTTTTCTTGAATAACTTATACGAGCCTCTCACATTACAACTCAATTATTTCCACTTCAGTCTTCTTTGATATTCATAAGTAATTGAATATTAGAAATAGTTTCAGTATATTAAAATGAAATACTAAACATTTATCACCTTCAAACTTTTGTTGTTTCACAGTTTACTGCCAAAGTTATACATGATTCACGAATGTTTATTTTATGAACAATGAAATCGGTTTTAAATAAAGCATTTAGAATTAAAATGTAGATCAACTAGGAAAGAGACATAATCGAGTCACTCCTTGGCACAAGGAAGTAACGATACATGATGAAGGTGTGGAAAAGCTCGACTACAAACAGTTGTCTCTCAGACGTAACGCAGTTAATTTATCTCTTGTTTCAAAGTAGAAAAATAAAGAAAAAAAATCAGTCACTACCTTATTTACCTTCGTCCCATTGCAATTCTCTCTCAAATGGATTATTTGAAAATTTATTAGTGCTTAAGTATTCGAAAATTCCTTTTAAAAGAGCTTCTGTCTACGCCAATGGGATCTTCAATAACGGTAATAATCAAGAAAAGTTAAAATGGTCTAAAACCTGTTTTAATCTTTATTGACATTCCAGAAATCAAACCGGTGTATCTTGGTTAGAGAGCATCATTACCTGTTAGAAATAAAAGGAATTTTTCCGTAACTGAATTTACGAGAAGGAACGGATTAGAAATGGTCCAGTAATAATAGTAAAAATTTGCACAATCTCTTGAAATTGACACTGAAAGAACAAATGAATGGCTAACATTAAGGTCGCTTCTTACACTTGGCAATTATTAACTGTGAAGCATGGAATAGTAACAGATACATTGACAATTTAGACGGGGATAGGCTGCTCACCTACTAGTAGTCTAGCAAGTGTGATAAGCGTCAAAAGAGGGTGGGTGATTACCTACTAGTAGTATAAACTAATGTGATCGGCTTCAGGAAGGGTATGGGATATTTATATACCTATAATGTATTAAATCATTGTAAATAATTTTTTCGTGTTTATTTCCGGTTTATATTATTTTAATCCTCTGATATGTTTTCATTTTTAAATATGATTTATACTGACTAAAATTATTAATACTAGATAATTTTTATTACTTAAAAAAATATGCTGAATATTTTAATTTTTTTGTAATCTTTAAACTGTATTTTATTTTAAATCTTAGTACAAATCCACTAGGTAAACTGGTGTCTAGGAAACAAAGGATTTTATGCTTATCGTAAGTTTATTGCAATTAAAGTTTGTTTATAGGTTTGGAAGTTCAATTTAAAATTGCTGCATAACACTCTAACTCTGTTAACGATACTCAAATCATGTATCCATACTAAAAAAATATATCCATATAAATGGAACTGTAAATCGAGTAAACATAGAAATCGCTCTCAATCTCGGCTGCAATCCGATTACAAGGGTACAATAATAATTGTGTTGTGTAATGTAAAACGACACTAGAGTTGGAAGCATTCTATTTCCGAGTTTAACAAAGTGTTTACTCCGCGCTGTTGAAGAATTCGAATTGATCTTAACTGAATTTCAGCTATTTGATGTGTATAAATAAATGAAATATTGAACGATGTTTATTTAGTTCAAGATTGAATTTAATATATTACAGTTATTTGTCATTATTAGGTATTTTTGTAATGCTGCATTTAGGTTGTAAATTAGGAGATATGGAAACATGTATGGAAATTCAAATAATGAAACTCTAAAGGAGTTGTGCAACTTTTGAGACAATAAGGGTATCTCTTCACCTAGATTGCGCTATATTTTGTAATATAGATGTCCGTTATGTTTAAGCGGCGTAGAGTTAATTTGAGCCACTTTGTCGCGGACTTGCGAACATGATTCAAGATTGTAACAGAACCGCTGGTTGTCTGTGACACACTGCCAGATTCCAAACGCTGCACTAAGAGGAAGGTGGACTGGATCTAAACTCATCATTGACTTAGCAAGTGAATTACACAACACTGAATGCACTACTATTTTCATACACAATCCAAAAGCACAGTGGAGCAACCGAGTATTCTACATGTAACATAGCTTTTGTAGGAAGGGCTGAATCATTAGGAATTTTGAGTCTCAAAAAATCACCCCTCACTATAAATTTGGAAACAATCAATACTGGAAAGAGAGTTTAAAACATACGAATTTATCAGTGCTTCCCTAGTGAAAAGTTTTATTTCAAAATGTTTGAAACAAGTTAAATACTCATAACTTTAATAATAATAATGAAAATAGGTTTTACACAGCACAGTAAGCTGTACTAGTAATGACAACTTGTTGCTGAAAATAAGTATTACACAGTTTTAAACCAAAAGAACCATAAAATAAAGGAAAACAGTCCACAACACGCTTGGCTAAGAGAACGACACAACTACACATGAAGCTGCGATAAGGCTATAAAAGAGGCAGCCATGCGGGAAATGTGGTGCAAATGGCTTCGAGTATTGCTTGAACATCGCAGCAGACTTGTCTCAATGGCGGTATTTATACAGCAGTTGACTGTTTAAAGTTCAAAGGGATTTAGTGATAATAAAATGGATTTTCGCAGTTTTTTACTGTTCACAATGTGTAAATTAAGCTCCATAATAAAAATTTAAAAAGTTAATCAAGTTGTAACTCTTAAACTATAAGTATGTACCTTTAATTTTCATAGTTACAGAAGAGATGTATTAATAAATTATGTGGTGAGGTCTGGGGTGTAGTTTCGGTTAGTTCTAAGGTCTGACACTAGTTTAGGGCGGCGCCACATAACTTGGATTGTTGCTGCAGTTGTTGCTACTTGACCTCTCAGTCCAGAGAGGACAGTCCGAGTACTTGTTTTCCTATGCCAAAACTGGGTGTGTTATCTGTTTTTTTTAAGTAATACAATAGGTATATTTTAGGTTTACAACATTGTGTTTACTTTAAAAATGTTTTAAGTGCATTTTCCATTGGGAAACAAATTTTTGGTTACGCGTTGTTTCACTTATAGACTAAGTTATCATAAAAGCTGAGAAAAACCAAACTAACAAACAAAATGAACCATTTCGGACAAAAAGAACAAGTTACGTCTATGAAACAAGCGGTACATGACTGCGATACTCTTTTAAGATACTGCTCAGAATTTAACCATAATATAAGAATAATTTTACTCCCAAACACTTTTAAAATCTTATATTTTACCGAAGAGTTACGAAATAAGACTCATTTCAAAGCTATAATTAATAATAAGCGCCAAATCGCTTTGTACATAATCTTCATAAGCGTATAGTAATTCGAGTCTTCAAATAATAAAGTTAATAAGTTTGATATTTTTGCCAAACAACTAATGAAGGTACACTATTGTATTAATTACAATTGTATTTGGCCCATTCATTACTATAATTCAATTAACTGCACAGAAGCTGATATTTATTTTGTTGTTTACTGGTAAATTGATTTTCTAGAGTATTGTATTATTTATGAGTTTATATTATAAACTAAGTCCCAAAAAGTAAAAGTAAAACAGCATGCAATAGTCTGTGGTGATGGAAGATATGTGTTTGTAGTCATTAGTTACATCGATACACCGATATTGTGTGTACCATGTTTCTAGACATTCTCATTTGTTACACCAGAGAGCGTCTCACGATGCTCTCATTGTTGGTTTAAAGCCATAAACCCACCCGATGTGGTTATTGGGGAGAGAAGATATGTGTTGTGGTAGTCGTTAATCACATCAATACACCTATATTGCCGCTGACCTTGCATGCACTGTGTTGTTGACGCTCTCATTGTTACACCATTAGACACCTCGAGTTCCTCTCTTTTTTAATTAATGAATATTGGATAAATTTAAAACGGGTTCTAAAATAAAGCTTTATTTTACATAAGACATTTTGATATATCGCCATCTTAAAAATATTAATGATAATTTCATGATATATTTGTCAGTTACCATTTGAGACAAATTTGAGTATATATTCCGGTAAATTTAGACCAAAAATATGGATAACCTTGGATTAATTCCCCGAAATCTGAAAATTTGCACAGACTTTAGGGGACAACCATTTTTATGAAATTGTTTAAAAGTCCCCATCGATCCCATGTATGCAAAGATTTTTATTCAAAGTCACATTTCATAATAAGTCAGCGTATTTTCTGGATGTGGACTTTGATAACGGGATTACAATAGCGGTTGTTCAGTAACAATTAATTAATTTTCTCTGTTCTTTTTGATTGGATATTTAGAGGCCCAATGAAAGGCGTCGGCAATAGGTTAGTTGGTTAGGGGAGATGGTTGGTCTGACAAGAATGCAACGACTGAAAAGAAGAAGAATACCAAAAATTCATTACATTTTACTGGAATAGACTGTGGAATAGGCCTACTGCGGAAACTACATAAAAAACGCGCTAGGTACAGTAGCTCATAGGTAGCGTGGAAACGTGTACATATTATAGACAATACATCGTAAGAAATTTTGTAAGTGCTTTTTCTCAAAAAATTGTTAGTGCTATGAAAAAAATCGTATGGGCCATTGTTGTAGATAATTGCATGATCTACAATTTTTGTCTTCCATATTTTATCATAAAACTAACCGTTTTCGCTGAAAAAATTCAAAAACCCCATTTTTACGACATTTTTACCTTGAATAAAACTTTTTGCAGAAATGGGTTCGATGAGAACTTTTCACAATTTGATAGCAATGGTGTCCTTAACATCTATGACAAAATTCAACTTTCTGGGAGATTTTTGCAAGGTTCAATGTCTAAATTGACCGACTAATAATTTATTTATTTATTTTTTTTATATATATATTAAGTTTCTTTTTAAAATCACATACAGACAGTCAGATGTGAAACTAAGCCATAGGAGACCTTATGTTAATGTGGTGAAATACGTTTGTCTTGATTTGAGCAATAACGTGGTGTATCTTTGTCCAGAGAGTTACAGGACACCTTGTATAGTTCAGTATTAATGTCTTAGATTCTATTGATAAATGTCGTAGATAATTGGGAGTAGATATGAATGTAAGGGTTCTAGCGCACTTTTGGGACAGACAGAAAATCAATGTAAAATACTGTCCATTGAACCATAAACAAATCTGAGAAATCACGAATGTTAAATAACCGAATCTATAGCTGTTTTACTGTTCAATGTTTGCTTCTAATTTCTTAAGCTGTTTTAATGAAAAAATCCAGAAATCTTCGAAATCTTTATTCCACGAAGTTAATTGTAACACAGTCTTTATCTTTAATAGTCTTCTTTCCAGTAACAACCAAGTGTAATTTTTCATTTTTGTTCAATTCTTTAATCTTTTTTTCATCCAAAACAGTCAAAAATCTGTTTGGCAAGTGTACTTTACAATCTTCCAACTCGGCAATTATTGTAAACCCGAATTTATCTTTCATTTTCTCCAAATTCACAATTTTGTGTTTCTTATTTTCTTCTAATTCTATTAATTTCTTGTATTCTTTGAATGTTAAATCACCAACCTCATTTAATTCCTTTAGTAGCTCCATTTACATAAGAAAAAAATTATTGAAAAAATAGTATAAAAGAATTTAAATTGCCCCCTACAAACCAATATAGTACTATTTTGTCCTATAATTATACTATTTTTTCAAAAATTTTAAGTCTTTAGTTTACAGATTTTTCTATAATAAATAGAAGAATCTACAGCTGTTTTACTACAATTTGTGCTGATTTGTGTCAAATTCTAGTAAAATTCTCCACATTTCAAAGTCTGAGTTTATACAAATTTTTCCCTATATAAATAGAAGAATCTAACGCTGTTAAATCATAAATTCTGCTGATTTGTATCAAAATCTTTAAATTTTTTCCTATATAAATAGAAACATTTAACGCTGTTTCTACATAGATTGTGCTAATTTTTATCAAATTTTGATAAAAAATCCTTAGAAATCTACTGAATTATTGCTATTTTTCAGCTTAATAAAAAGATATTTTACTAAAAAGTAAAACTTGGCAGTTTCAAATTTTCCCTATTTAAATGGAGAGGAAAAAGATATCCTGCCCGTACTGCAAAAAAGATGTTTTCGAACATCATTTTACCCGACATTATAAGTTCGAAAAATCATCTAAAAAATAAAGATATTTATGAAAAAGAACTAAATTATTTGAAGACTTGGGCTAAAGAAAATCAAATTTGCCGATCACCAAAACATGTATAATATAGAAAAATTGCGTGAACTAAAGAAAAATTTAAGGAAAGTAAAAAAGATCTCAATCTATTTAAAGATGAAAAAATTCAATCAATCGCTGAGAAATTGTCCATTGAAACAAACGATAAAACTAAGTCTGAAATGATCGAAGAAATTGACAAAACTCTTAATGAGAAACCCGAAAATATCATTGATGTAGAAGTTTTATCCTCAATACACGGTCTTTTCAAGCAATACATTTTAACAAACTTGAACGATAATTCCATGTCAATTTACAAATATCTTTCTATTTTGCGCCCGGAAATTAAAAGTTTAATCGAAAAAAAAATTTCAAGAAAATGTTAAAAATAGTAAAGGATATCTCTCTTTGGAATGCGAATACGAAAGAACTTTAGTGAACGGTGAAACACAAACGTGTCCAATGTACTTTACTATAAAAGCAGACGAAATCTTTGACATAAACGACTTTATTACTAAGCAATTTAATAAATTAACACATCGAGAACAGACAAATCATCCAAATCGAGGTTCTGGATGGACATTAAAACGCTGTAAACAACTGATTTTGAGCCTTAATAAACACGAATTTATGAACGCAGGATCATATATCGATTTACCAAAGAAAATCAAAGATAAGAAAGCTTGTATAAATATCAAAAATAAAGATGATTATTGCTTTATTTATTCTATCCGATGTGCTATTGAAAAACCCGAAAGAGACTGTGAAAGATCAAAACAATACGAAAAATTTGTGAATGACGAAATATTTTCAGGTTTTGAGTATCCAATGTCTTTAAAAGATATACAATCATTTGAAAAACGAAGTTACAATTCTAAGTATAATTATCCGAAAATGTCTGTAAATGTCTATAGTTTTTGATGAAAAACTCAATATTGTTTCCGTTACAAATTTTCAGAAGTTTATGACGCCAAATTAGAAATCAATTTATTGTATGTAAAACAAGATGAAAATCTCATTATGTTTTGATAACAGATTTAAACAAACTTGTATTTTCTCAGTTATCTAAGTGTAAAAATAAAAAATTTCTATGCAGAAGATGTTTAAGCCATTTCTACAAATCTGGAGATTTAACAGACCATTTAGAAATTTGTAAAAATCACGAAGTTTGTAAGCCAATTATGCCGTTTCCAGGTCAAACAACAACATTTATTAATTATCAAAAGAAATTTTCTCATCCTTACGTTATTTATATGGATTTTGAGAGCATATTAGAGAAGATTCCCACATGCAAAAACAATCCGCAAAAATCGATCACAACCAAGATTCAGAAGCACATTCCATATGGTTTTACTCTATACTTAGTGTCTAATGTGACCAATCGTATGTACAAGCCGATATGTTATCGAGCAAAAAATGAAGAAGATTTGCCAAATGTTCCTGCAAAATTGTTTGAAGAACTTAATAAATTATCGAAATACATAGCTAAAAAGTATAATTCTAAGAATAAAATACCTATGAAATTGACTGAAGAAGAAGAAATTTCATACCAAAATGCAAACGTTTGTCATATTTGCGAATGTGATGGTTTTGATAATCAAACAAGAAAAAAAGTACGAGATCATTGTCATTTAACAGGTAAATTTAGAGGTTCAGCTCATTTATCTTGTAACTTGAATCTCAAATTTCCACAAAATATTCCAGTTTTCTGCCACAATATGTCATGTTACGATACTCATTTGTACATAAAAGAATTGGCTAAACAGTATGGTAATGTTGATTTGATCGCAAACACCGATGAAAAATACATAAATTATTCTGTAAATTCTGGATATGGATATGAGTTTGAAGATGATAAACCAAGAAAGTTCATCAAGTTTTCATTCGTAGATACGTTCAGATTTATGGCATCGTCTATAGAAAAGTTAGCTAAAAACCTCAAAAAAGATGATTTCAAACATACAAATCATTTTATACAAGATGGTCTGAACGCAATTCTAGATAGACAACCAAATGACGAAGAAGAAATCTTTAAAATTCTATCTGGAAAAGGAATATTTCCCTATGAATTTATCGACAGTATTGAAAAACTTGATTACACAGAAGAATTGAGAATTCAAGATTTCTATTCACTTTTGACAGACGAGAGCATATCTGAGAAAGATTTTCAACACTACTTAAATGTATGGAACAAATTAAAAGTAAAAAATCTAGGAAATTACTCCGATCTCTATAACATTCAAGATGTTCTATTGCTCGCTGATATCTTTGAAAAATTTTAGGAATATTTGTTTGAATTGCTATAAACTTGATCCAGCACACTATCTAACAGCTCCCAGTCTTGCATGGGATGCTATGTTAAAATTAACGAAGATAGAATTACAATTAATTAGTGATTATAATATGTATTTGATGATCGAAAAAGGTATTCGCGGAGGCATTTCTCAGTGTATTAAACGATATGTTAAAGCAAATAACAAATATTTAAAAGATTTTGATAAGACAAAGCCCGAAAACTATTTGTTGTACGTCGATGCAAACAACCTTTATGGGTATGGGACTTATGCAAAATTTACCATATAACGAAATCAAGTGGATGGATCCTAAAACGTATACAACAGCAGAATGGAAAGAAACAATTTTGGAACTCACTGGCGACGAAGATTATGGATATATTTTAGAAGTTGATCTTGAATATCCAACAAATTTGCATGAACATCACAAAGATTTACCTCTTGCTCCAGAACATTATAACAACAAACTTTGCACAACTCTTTTAAACAAAAACAGAATATGTTGTTCATTCTAGAAATTTGAAATTCTATCTAGAACAAGGTATGATTTTAAAACATGTGAATAGGGTTATTGCGTTTGATCAGAAACCTTTCATGAAAGAATATATCGATTTTAATACTAGTATGAGAACCAAGGCTATAAGTGACTTTGAGAAGGACTTTTATAAGCTTATGAACAACTCGGTTTTTGGAAAATCTATGGAAAATGTAAGAAATAGATGTGATATTAAACTAGGAAACGAAGAATTTTCAATGAAACAAGCTAAGAAAACGAATTTCAAATGTTTCAATATCTTTGACGACAACTGTATAGCGAGTCACATGTACAAACAAAAGGTTAAATTTAACAAACCGATTTACATAGGATTTTCAGTTCTCGACCTCTCAAAATTGCTAATGTACGAGTTTTATTACAACAAATTAAAGAAGTTTGATCCAGATTTGAATCTGTGTTACATGGATACAGACAGTTATTTCCTAGAATTGAAACGAGATCCTTTTAAAATTATTAAAGAAAATATAGATGACTTTGATACAAGTGATTATCCAAAAGATCATGAATGTTTCACTACTAAAAAATAAGAAGGTAATAGGGAAATTCAAAGGACGAATTGAACGGCGAGATATTAGAAGAATTTTGTGGATTGAGATCAAAGATGTACTCGTACAAATATTTAGACAAAAATCCAGTAAGATGTAAAGGAATTAAGAGAAGCGTTGTAAATAAAACAATAAATATCGAAAACTTGAAGAGATGTTTGTTCGAAGATAAAGAAGAATTTAGGGAGATGACTGTAATAAAAAGCTATAAACATGAATTGTATACCATCACCATAAACAAGCTGGCACTGAACGCTAAAGATGATAAGAGAATCGTTCTAGAAAATAAGATCGATACAGTACCTTATGGCTATAAAAATGAAGCAAAATCTGATATATTAGACGAATTAAATAAACTTGGAAACTTTGACATGTAAAATGGAAGATGATTTGATTCACTGCCACAAATGCAAGAAAAAAACGAAAAATATAGATTCTAAAATCGTTCAAACTCAAAACGGGTTGTATAGAATTGCAGCAAAATGTTCAAAATGTAAGACAAATAAGAGTAAATTTATAAAGAATCCTTATGAAAAACAAGTAAAGAAAGAATTGAAGAATAAAGAAGAAATAGAGATTGAAGCTAGAGAAATTCATGCACCAGTACGAAAAAAGTTTAAAAAGAGAAAAATTATAACTTTAGGAATTGACGATTTATGGGCAGCAGATTTAGTTATAATGTCTAACTATTCAGATCAAAATGATGGATTCAAGTATATGTTAAATGTTATTGATACTTTCTCAAAATATGCTTGGTCAAGAGCTATCAAAAGAAAAAAACGGTAAAGATGTTTCAAAAGCCTTCGAAGATATAGTAAAAGACGCGATAAAGATCAATCACAAACCGCCAAATCTACTTCATACAGATAAGGGTTTAGAGTTTAAAAATAAAGAATTTAACGAAGTTTTGAGAAAATACAACATTAAGATTTATCATACTGAAAACGAAGAGAAATCAAGTATTGTAGAGAGATATAACAGAACTCAAAATGAGAGAATGAAAGTAATTTTTGAGATTAATAAAAACTTTAAATGGATCGATATTCTTCAAGAAATCGTAAAGAAATATAACGATACTGTTCACAGCACAATCAAAATGAAGCCTAAAGACGTAGATAAGGATGCCGAAAAGGAGTTATTAGAGACAGTTTTCAAGTATGTTCCACCAGAAATTCACACGAAAACTAAATTTAAAGTCAATGATCATGTAAGAATTGTTAGTAAAAAACAAACATTTTCGAACAAATATAAGAACAATTGGTCAAGAGAAATCTTTGTGATTTATCAAATTAATAACACAGATCCTGTAACTTATAGTATAAAAGATTTAAATAATGAAGAAATAACCGGAAAGTTTTATGAATATGAATTGAAGAAGTCAAAACTGTAATATAAATTTTCTATATATAAATGGCGCATCAAAAGAAATGTACAAAGTGCAAAGAATTTAAAGATTTAAATGAATTTTATAAAGATAAAAATAGGAAAGATGGAATGCATTATAATTGCAAAGATTGTGAAAGGGAATATCATAAAGAATTATATGATAAAATAGAAAAATTAACTTTGGAAGATAAAGAATGTCTTAAAATGTAAAGAAACTAAAAAAATTTCAGAGTTTAATAGTGATCACTATAGTAGAGATAAGAAAGACTCATATTGTAAAGATTGTGTAAAGAAGAATCACCATAGATTATATTATGAAGATACTCAATGTGAATGTGGAAGAACTATAAAATGGTTAAATAATTATCAAAAACATTTACAAACAAAATATCATAATTCAAGAGTTTTTTAGTAAAATTGAGTAACATTTTCATCGTGTAATTTAGATATTCTATAAATCAGTCGAGATTCAGTCATATTTGTGGTAAAATGATTTCCGTTGTATAAGATATTCAAAGATTCTTTCATTTGGTTATACAGATTGATAGAATTTGGTTCGTCATCAATGAACAAAATCTCTAATTCAGGATAATTTATTTTTAGATGTTTTAATCGGTTTGGTATTTCTCGTTTCTGAGCTCTGATAACGTAATAAGGCCATTCCCACATGTGATTCTTCTTAATTAACACAAAAACATGGTGTTTTTTCTTATCAAAATCTTTTACAAACAAGATCTGGTTTCATTAACTCCATTCGCAATTCTTGATTCTCTATTTTCAATGATTTCATTTCATCTTTAATTTGTAACTGTTTTATTTCATCTTTTAACTGCTTATTTTCGTTTTTTGAGTTTGTACTCACCATATTTTCTAATGGAAGGTAATACTTCTTTCGTAACCCAATTTTTAAACAATTTCGCTTCTGGTTTATGCGATCTCAAAATTAAAGAATAAAGTCCAGATTCATTAACGAAAACAGTGTTATTTTGGAAGTTTGAAGGTAAGCTATTTATAGCCCCCCTTATATTTAGATTAAAATAGAAGTTTTTATCATCTTCGTCAACGTTTATTCTGATCGTTTGCATAGTATTTTCATATTCTAGAATTTTTGCTACGTCTTTAGCCTTAAACCAGATCACATTGTTTTCGTCAACAATCGTAAAGATATGTTTGTTATTGAATATAAGTTGATTATTGAGTAGGTCTACAACTGACTCCATTTAGATAGAAAAAATTTAACAAGCAATTTTTTATTTTGAGTATAAAGTCCAGATTCATTAACGAAAACAGTGTTATTTTGAAAGTTTAAAGGTAGTCTATTCAATAGACCCCCTTGATTTATGTCTTTAAACATTGATTTATCATCATCAACGTTTAATATTATTGCTTGTCTCGTGTTTTCATATTCTAAAATTTTTGTAAGAGCGTCGAATCGACGCCCTTGTCAGAATCTATGTTTTCAAAGCTTTTTTTGTATTTTTCTTTAACATTGTCTTTATTCGTATTTTTTGTGAATATTTGTGAGGTGGCCCTCGAGGGCTACCTTATCTTTTAGATAAAAGTATTGGTATTTATCATCATTATCAACTCGTTTTGAAAGTTTGAAGGTAAGAACGATTCGTTTCCCCCTTGATTCATCATTCTTTCGACAATCTTAAATATATTGTTGTTTTACTCTCATTATTTATTAAATTTCCCTCAGAGTCTTGTATAGTTAGAACGATTTTTTGAATTCTTTTAATATTTTTTCTAATTGGAATATAATCGATTTCATTCGGTTTTTTTCACTGATTTTTGATCCATAAGCAACATTTGGGAAAAAAGTGTACAAAATTTCAGATTCTTTGTGTAAATGTTCGGTATGATTTTCAAAACTAGGTTCAACGAGATTGCAGTGCACTTCAATTACATCGAAAGGTCTAAATTTTGGCGTTTTATTTCCTAAATATACCTGATTTGGCTCAATAGTTTCTTGAACAAACCCTAACAAATCTACAATAATTGCTGAAAACATTATTCTTACTGGTGATTTTATTTGAATTTTATTAGAGAGATAATTTTTTTGCATTTCAAACTTGTTTTCGTCAAAGTTTAAAGATTTATCTGATTGTTTGAATGTTTTCAGATAATTTTTAAGGGAATTTTTTATTTGATCGAAAGTATAATATCCTTTGTTTAAACCATAATATTTTGTTATGTTCTTCTCACTAAATCCTATACAATAAGGAGAACTTTCACTAATATTTATTACAAAATTGTCAGAATAAAAACCGCTTTAAAACCGATAAAATAATTTGATTCTTCCTCTAAGTGTATAGGATGTTCCAAGTTTTAAACTAATTTAGAGCTTTCTGAAGTCAACTTGAACAGCTTCATTTTAGCTATTTTAAAATGGAGAAATTTTTAAAGCAAAAAGATCAGATAAAACTTCAAACGTTTGAAGAAAATAAGAAAGATCAACCAATCAGATTGTTAATTGTTGGTTCAAGTGGATGTGGAAAAACAACTTTATTATTGAATTTTATCTACAATAGGTTGATTCCTTATTCCAATTTGTATGTTTTTAGTAAATCTTTAGAACAAGACGCTTATAAAAAATTGCAAGAAAGATTTGAAAATATTGAGAAAAACTTAAGCAAAAAGGTATCACATTTTTATAATGCCTCTGAGGACATAGTTCCATTAAGCGAGTGTAAACCCAATTCGTTAATCGTTTTCGATGACTGTATTTTAGAAAATCAAGACGTTATTAAGGAATATTTCGTAATGTCTCGTCACAAAAATATCTCTTGTATCTATCTTTCCCAATGCTTTTCAAAGGTTGATAAACAAGTTATTAGAAATAATTTGAATATGTTGTGTGTTTTTAAGCAAGACGATCACTATTCGAGAAAGATTTACAACAATTATGTGGGATCTGATATGAGTTTTAACCACTTTAATGAATTATGTGATAAAATTTGGAAAGAAGACTATGGATTTTTAACTATTAATTTAACTTTGAAGCCTAAAAATGGTAAATATTTGAATAAATTTTCTAATATAAATGCTGCTCAGTGGTCTGGCAAATCTACTTGATAAAATATTTGTTACAATTATTTTTACATTATCTTTACTTTTTATTTACATTATGAAAACAACTGAAAAACGGTAAATCTGTTCACGTTTTTACGTTCCACGTTCACGTTTTTACGTTCCACGTTCACGTTTTTACGTTCCACGTTCACGTTTTTACGTTCCACGTTTCGAGTTCCACGTTTCAAAATTTTCCTAAATAAATGGTGAACGTAACTTCTGAAGAAGCGAAAAAACTTGATCAAATCGAAAAGAAATTAATCAAAGAATTTAAAGAACAGATTCGAATTGATGAAGAAGAACAAGAACTTATTCAAAAAATTAATCAACCTGTAACTTCTGCAATAAAAAATGTTGAGGGCAAAATTGAAAATGTTTTAAGCGATAATCAAAATTTGATGAATTTGGTTCCAGTTGTACGACAATTTGCTGATATTTCGATACCAGAATCTGAGTTTGAATTGCCAAAATTACCATCTTCAACACCATTTAGACCTCGAATCATTGAAGACTCTACCATAGTTGAACCAATAAGTCCTGGAACAACGGATATAATAATTGGTGAAATTGGTAAAAAATTCCTTCCTAGAGTAAAAGATGATAAATTTGGTTTGTATTGGGATAAAAAAAAGAAAAGTTTTATGATTGGAAATTTGCCCGTGAATTTTGAACATAATGATATCATTATTAATGAAAAAACATATGAAGGAACTCAAGGTTTATGGAGATTATTAACAGACTATGACGCTCCAAAAGATAATTTATATTCTGAAGAAGATTTGAAAAAGTATACAGAAATTTTATGGGAATCTGACTCAATTTACAAAAATAATGATCCATCTACTAAGAAGCCTAAGTCAAGTAGAGGTAAAAAATATATCAATTTGATTAAACCAATTTGGGAAAAACGAATCGAAGGATCAGGTGTAAGAAAATACAATGATAATAAGATTGAGTACAGATATATCGACGATTTGACAAAACTCGATGGAATTATTAATTATATTTATGCTCAAGAGAAGGCTGGAAACAACAATTTTTTGAACGAAAAGAAAGCGATTAAAGATTTTATTTCGAACAAACTTGATGAATTGATTGAAAAACCTGATGGAATTAAATATTTAAAGCGAGTTTTGCCAGCAATAAGTTCATCTATGATTGAAGGTAGCGGACTTTTGAATGATTTTATCAACAATTTACCTTTTGAATTACACGTACCAACTTATCAGTATCTGGGGCCTGGCACAAAACTCGAAAAAAGACTACAAAGAGGAGATCCTGGTATAAATAAATTAGATCAAGCTGCTATGGAACACGATATTTTTTATGCAAAACATAGTGACACAAATTCCAGACATATAGCAGATAAAGTTTTGCAAGATAAGGCAATGGATAGATTTTTATCAAAAGATGCTAGTTTAGGTGAAAGATTTGTTGCACTTCCAACAGTTGGAGCAATGTTTTTGAAGAGAAAACTAGGAATGGGAATTGAAGAGAACTTGAAATTTTAACTATATAAATGGAGGTGAACGTAAATTTCAGCAAAAATCAGAAAGAAAAAATAAAATCCGCTTTTAAGAAAAAAATACCCGTTAGTATTCAATTTAAAATAGATCAACTAAAAAAATGGCGAAGATAAGATATTTTTAACAAATAGACAATACAATAAACTCGAAAAACATAAGAAAAACAATAAAGGAACCAGAATAGAATTTTCTTATAATCAGTTGAAAGAACTTAAAAATGGTGGACTTTTGAAAGATTTATTAGATTTTGGAGAAAATATTCCAGTTGTTAAAAATGTTGTTCCTTATGTTCGTAAAGCTGCTCCAATCGTTAAAAAAGATGTGATTCCTATTGTTCGAAACATTTTAAATTGGTTAGATAAAGAGTTGGAAGATGTTACAGGATCTGGATTAGATGAAAAAACTTTGAATTACGTGAAAACAAACATTAAAAAAAATTTGAAATCAAACCATTAACATTCGGTGAATTGGAAGAACTCTGCAAAAACATTAAACATTTTAGAGGAATTTTCATGAGAGATACATTACCTGAAAAAGTTAAGAAATTCGAATGTGGAATTGTGAATTTAGACTCGATTTTGGGGAGTGGAACGCATTGGGTTTGTTATTATAAAAATGATAAGAATGCATGTTATTTTGATTCGTATGGAAGAATTGAGGACAAACCACCTATAGAATTGATCAAATATTTGAAAAAAATCAAGCGTCTACTACAATGACTCTCAGATTCAAGACTATAAAGATCCCCCAATTTGTGGTCATTTATGTGTTTTTGTTTTGAATGAACTGAGTAATGGTAAAGATTTTAAAGAAGTTGTTAACAAATTATTGCTTAATAAATATGGATTCACAAAAATATTTTTGACGTATTTGGTACACAAATTATTCAAAATGTAGATAATAGTTTTGAATTTTGATAGTTTGAGAAATGAGTTTGATAACAAGTTAGAAAAATTTATTACAAAACCTTCCAGATTCAGATATGTTTGCTATCGAGATTGAAGATTTTAAAGCAGAATATGATAATAAACTTGCAAATTTCATGAGTTCAAATGAAGTTGCTGATAAAATAAAAACATTGGAAAAAGAAGTTGATGATGGTGTAAAAAAAATTATTTACCAATTTAATGTCTCATATCGAAAAAGCTGATAAAATTACTGAAGCGATCAAAGTTGAAAAGAATTATGTTAGTTTGGCTAATAAAAAAAGAATTGTCGGTGTTCGACCTGGTATTGACAAACATGATGTTGTTGTTAAAGAACAAATTTTAAAACCTCTAAAATTATCAGAAAACATCGATATTGTTGATTTACATGATCCGAATGTTAAAAATGCCTTAGATTTTAAAGGAAAAAGAATTAGCGGTGTTAGTAAAGGAATTAATCCATTTGATGTTGTTGTAATGATTCAATTAGAAGATCCTATTAAAATGTTTAATGAACTAAAACAAAATTATGAGAATCATAAACAGCATGTTAAAGATTTTACAACAGAAGTCTATGACAAGTTAGAAGCCAGAAATAGAAGATCAGTAGACGATGTTGGTGAAATTAATGAAAAACTTACTAATTTTAAAGAGTCTTTTGATAAGTTTAGTTTAGATGCTACGAAAAACTTTTGAGAATATTGGTCATAAATTTGTTGAATACAATGATTCTTATGCTGTCAAATTTTCAAAAATTACAAGAAAAACTTAATAATATGGAGGAAGATCTTACTGAAAATAGGTATTCGTGTAGGGTTTTATGCATGATAAAATTTCCTTATATAAATGGCGCTCATATACTGTGTGAGGTGTAAGGCAAAAACTGAAACAAATGATATAAAATACTATGCAAATATCAATGGAGTTAAGAGAATTTCTGGAAAATGTGCTGAATGTAACGCAAAAAAGAGTCAATTTATAAAAACTTGAAATTTTTTCTTAATAAATAGAGATGGCGGGACATTACAGTGCTTTCGATCTTTTTATAATGCAACACGAAAGAGATTTGAAAAAAGAACATTGGGATGACATTTCTCAAAAATATGAATTATCCGAAGATATGATGAGATTATACGTAAACAAATTGAATTGGTATAACATTGCAAAATATCAAAATCTGTCCCCAGAGTTCATTCAAGAAAATATACATTATCAATTAAAAGATCATATGTCTGTTCTTTGTCTCTATCAACACTTGAGTATAAAATTTTTGGATGAAAATAAAGATACAGTTGATTGGAACAATATTATAGATAGCGGTTACTATCCTGTGCAAATTTTATTGAAATATGTGACCGAGATCGCAAAAATTTAAGGAAGAGAATCCCGAATATGACGAAGTAGATCATTAAAAATGACTCTAATCTTTTTAATTATTTTACTAAAATTTATATCTTTTCTTATAAAAACGTACATTAAATCGATGAAAAAATGATACATGATGTTTAAAATTTCTAAATTTTCTCTTATTAAATGGCGGACTACAGAAAATATGCTAGTGATATTGAAAGGGCGGAGTTTAAAAATTTCTATCCAATTAGTAAACAACATTTGAATGAACCGAATAAAAGAACTGAGTTTAATATTGATTTTGGAGATAACTTTTGCTCGTCTAACTTCCAGTTTTATATTTTCTGGAACTTTAACAAAACAAGATGGTCAAGCATATCTTGGAACTGATAATGTTAGATTAATCGATAATTTTATACCGTTTTTATTTTCTAAGATTGAAGTAAGAAAACACAATAAATTGATAGAAGAAGTCGAAAACTGTGGTCAATTAAGCACAATTAAAGGAACTATTTGTTATTCCAAAAGTGATGTATTTTCAAACAGTTTTGAATTCAACTTTTAAATTTGGACAATTTGAAGCGGTCGGTGATTTAGCACATTTCGGCTTAGGATTTTTTGAAAATGTTACTATTCCGATCTATAAAGGAGGATTTTATCTAAGTTTTATAAGAGCAGAAGACGATGATGTGATTCTGAAGACTGCAACTGGAAATGTTATGCCTGTTGATGGCAAAATTACAATTAACGAGTTTTTCATTAGAGTTCCGATGATTGATTTACAAAACCACGAGTAAAATTCAGTTGATTGATGAAATTAATAAAATCTCAAAACATCACGTTTAATTTTCTAGATTGGCAATGTATTGAGCAAAAAGGTATTTCCGGAACAACTTATTCGTTCGATATCACAAATATTTATAGAAATATCTTCAATCCCAAGTTCATTATCATTGGTTTTCAAACAGATAGACAGAATAATCAAGAAAAAAATCCTTCAAAGTTCGATAGTTTGAATGTGAAAAATATCAGAGTAAAATTGAATGGTTCTTATTATCCAGATGAATTACAAAATTTAAACATTTCCGGTGATCTTTTCAGAATCATGTATCAGATGTATCAAGATTTTAAGAAAGTTTACTACAAAAATATGGAAATGTATTACAATCCTAAAGAATTTTTAGCGAATAGACCTATTTATGTCATTGATACAACAAAGAGTTTGACAAATATTTCTGGTTCAAAGAACGATATAATTATCAATATGGATTTTCAAAATGCTGTTACAAACGCGATTTGTTATGTGGTTGTGGTTTCTGAGAAATTTTTAGCCTATGATGTGATTAAGAACGATATTAGAGAAATTCAGTAGTTAATGATGTTCATATTGTTCTCTTTCATTCCTTCTAAAACTTTAAAAATATACTCTTTCGCTGATGAAAAATCTCGATTTCTTCCGTAATAATCTTTGTAATCATAGACAAAATATCCTAAATAGTTGAATAATAAAATAAAATCATTTCTTTTTATCTCGGTAGTTGAAATATAAACATAAACATTTGCGCTGAAAAATTTATATCTCGGCAGACTTAGTTCCATAGCTTCCATTTATTCTTTTTGTAAAAATGGAAGAGTATAATGCCAACTGTTACAAGTGTTATAATAGAGGAGAAAATTATTGATAAAAGATTAGTTTGTAGAGATTGTAATTTAATTTTGTATGAAAGACCTAAACCTAAGAAATTTCGAAATAAGCTAACACATTTGAATAATCTGCTTAGAAAATTACAATATGGAGATAAGAAGCAAACAAAATTTGTCTCAGAATTTAGAAAAAAGAACAAAAAATTTTTTACTTATCTCTTGGAACCGTTGACCAAAATTATTTTCCTTTTCAAAGAATACATTAGGTTTGTAGGTTTAAATACACACGTTTATTATGAGAAGATTTTACCTATAATCTTTCACTATTTAGACATTGAATTTAACTACGATTTTAAACCTGAAATCTTTGATGATTTTATAGTACATTTGGAGAAAGTAAATGAAGAACCTCGTGAAAAGAATGCGGTTTTACTCACATTCTCCCCGACTTCTCGAGTGATTGTTAGCAAATTTCATTATTTCCGTTTATAGATTTTTAATTGAGATTTCTGGATTTTTTCATTAAAACAGCTTATAAATGTAGAAGCCTACAATGAACAGTAAAACAGCTATAGATTCGGTTATTTTCCATTCGTGGTTTCCTGTTAGATTTCTTAGATTTGTTTATGGTTCAATGGACAGTATTTTACATTCGTGGTTTCCTGTTAGATTTCTTAGATTTTTTTATTGTTCAATGGACAGTATTTTACATTGATTTTCTGACTGTCCCAAAAGTGCGCTAGAAACCCTTACATTCATATCTACTATTGGGTATAGATATTATATTTTATGAAACGGATATAGTAGGCCACATTAGTAACTGAGTCTTCGTGCACCAACTGTTTTAGCTAGACCAATTGTGTGTTTACAAGAGTTCATAAATATAACAAATCGACTTAAATATTATTATCAGTACTTTTAGTATTTTCAACGTTAAAATTTATCGAGAAATTGCATGTTTTATATATAATAGTATAAATAATTAATTACAAAACTGTAATGCCTGATAGAAAAAATACTGGATTACTTTTAATCAAATATCCGGTTGGACTATTGCATATATTCAATACGGAGCTATGATACAGATTTGTTTCATATAATATGATTTCGCTGTAAGCTACTTTGAATCAATCGAATAAATCCCCATTGCATTGTGTCATTGTAGACCATTTTTATTATCAACCAATATGAAGTTCTGCATTGCAGGTAGTGAGACTACATACTATTTACAAAGTCTCATGTGATATGCAATATCAATTGATTATCTTCACTAAGTATATTTACTTGGTTCTAAAAACTATCTATATAGTTGTATACAGTATTACAATCTTTCAATTAGGTCTAAAAACTGAGGAGGGAAACCCTTATTCCCAAAAGGGCCTTTGTGCTTTTCTCCAAACTGACAGGGTATTCAGGATATTTGGTCCATTCAGTCCATAAATACCGCTAAGAATCCTAGGAGCCATGGAAAATGATGCCCAGCCAGGTTTCAACAACGCTCAGCCAAATTCAATATTAGGACATGCACCATCAAGAGCTGTGTCAGAAAAAGTTGCAATAAATATTTCAAGCCGACAGATGAATACTTTCTTAAGATACCTTGCCGAATTATACGTAGAAATTTTTAATAGTTAAATTTAGTTAATTTAATGTGAGAGTTTTAATTATATAGGTTTACACATCAATTAATCATAAACATATTATGAAAGTATGCTTTATTATAGTTAGACCACATGTTCTATAACATGTTACATGTTTAAATTTCTAATGAGCGTGCTGAATTTGTTAACAAATTAATTTATTCTGTTATTTTCTGGTTGCCATCATGGTTACCAATAAGACCAATACCTAACATATTCGCTAACGCTCAGCAAAATTCTGTATGGTAACACGCACCATCATCGAACTCAATGTTCATCTTAAAAAATAAAACTTGATTGTACTATTTCAAGTCAGTCAGTTCGTTTTCGAGATATCCTGCAGACAGACAGACAGAGAGGAAAGAATGTTTCCAGTTCCACAAGCGATAGGCCTTGATAACGCTCAGCTAATTGTAAATTTAAATGTTTCTTAATTATGTTTGTAGTTTATGTTATTTATAGCAATTCTTCTACATATATTTCATATTAAACTTAGCAAGTTTTCTAAAATGTGAGCATGTTTTAAGTGTAAGCGTAACACCAAGTAATATTTTTACTATAATATATGAGGCCTTCTCTTTTATAGTAGTCAAAATATTCTATTACTGTGATTTTTTTTATAATAATTTGGGTCTGTTATGAATGATTTTGTTTAAGTTTTGTCTCCATGTGTCTATTTGAAGGGGTTTACATCTTTCTGCTGCACCTATATCAGTAAATACGTTGATTATTAATTTAATCAATATGAAATTTAAAGTAGTACGAAAAACCGTAATTAGAATACAAAACTTTATTGCATTATAACATGCAGAAGATAAAAAGTTATCTTATAAAAAACTGTGGGACTTGCAATTATATAATAACACCACTCGTACAAAGATTACCATCAACTAACATATTATTTATGGCAAGCAAAAGCGTGATAAATGCGCAAGACTAAATCAAGACCACTGACAGTCCGGGGCACTCTAGCGTTTTAGAAAAGAAAATCAGCTTAAGACTTGAATAATGTATTGCCCATTCTTCTGTCGTATCTGACAGCTCTGCGACATTCTTGGAGATGGAATAAACATACATACAGTGGTGGAATGGACTCTTACAAATCGATGCAGTCGGTAAACCCAGCTGAAAACCATCTTTACTCACACAGCTGTATTTCATTGATAAAAATTACATTAGTCGCTATTTATACACCATTTCCATTAATTTTAATGATAGTTGATGTTTTTAGAAAAATTTCTTATTATCAAGAAATTTAAGAAACTTAATCATGAAAACGAAAAAATGAAGGATTTAAGTTCGTTTTGATTATAATTTGGTTATAACGGAAAAAGATTTATTGAACGTTCCGACCAGAAAGTACAAATATAATCGTCAATTATTGTACAAATTTGTGGTTCAATAGCCCTTACGTTCCTGACAGGCAGCTTCCCGCGAATCCTGGTACGTGTCCTCACGTTTATAATATCACCATTATAGGCAAGCCTCTTTGAATGGAACCCCAAACTTTAATCGAATAAGTGATCAGCATCTCAGGTTATACCAATTTCCGGAGTTGTGTTTTGAGTTTCAAACATAATAATTGAGATTTTGATTCCAAAACCAAAAAAAATGTATTATTATTATTATTATTATGTTCTATGTACAATAACCAAAAACCAATGCATTTTTCGGGGAAACCTCATACAACCTTAAATTCCTTTAAAAACCTTTATTTTTATTTTTTATAAAAGTTCACAGCATAAAAATTAACTGAGTTATGAAGAAAGAAATATCAATTCCTATTCTTTCGCTGGAAAAAAAATTAAAAATCTCACCCTTACTGAAATGTAACCCTGGTTATTTATTGTATGCAGAAAATTTCCGTTTTGGCGTTTGAAAATACCATTAAACTTTCTACAAGCAATAATTTCGTTTGTATTCGATCTGCATATTTATCATAAATACACTTGTCTTTTGTTTTTGTGTAAGCTATAATAATCTACAGGTTTTTTGAATTCATATTTTTCAGTCATTCGTGAAAAAGTGTTTGAAAACGTGGGTTTTTTCTCCAAACCAGACAATTTCACCCGAGAATAAGTCGGAAAATTTTAAATTTTAGAAAAAACCTCAAAGTGGAAACGTTGCTTAGAAAATTAGTATATCTTTTGATATCCGCACTTATTTTCAATGAAAAACTGGTCACTCCTCCCAAAAAGGGGTGGCATCCACCCACAGAGAAAAAGCAGACTCCGGCACAGTGTAGACTTTGTAATAGAGTACAAGTAGAACCTAAATCCTAACTTTATGAAAATCCGTGTTGCATGGGATAAATACAAGTGGAGATGGTCATTGACTGGACTATATTATTAATTAGTTTGGAAAAGACCTTTCAACAATTCTGAAGTAGTGTTGTATTGAATCAAGAAACATAATAAAAAAACTAAAATATACAATTATTCAATAAGTAACAAAACAAACGCACTAAAATTCTCGGCAATAAATCTATATAAAAGAAATAAAATAGCAATATTAATGAATACAGCCGTTTTGAAATTTCCATTCTACTTTCAAAACTTCTACTTTCATTTGTAAAAAAACTGAACTTTGATCGGGTTAACTTATGATAATGCCTGAAATTTTTGCAAATTTTTTACTTGCATATTTAAATTATATGTTATTTTGCTATTATTTATAATAAATATAATGAAAATATGTATTTGTTGTGTCGTCTGATGATGAAACGTTTGGTTTCATAAGAGTTCGTCGTCCAAAATATTGAATTATATTGGAGTTGTTGTTTTAATAAATACTAGTAAAATGTATTTTTTACTATCAAATATAATTTATAAGTCATTGCAACCAAAGATAGACCACATTTTTGGGAACCAGGTAGATATAGTGCAAGTTCAAAGCCTGTCTATAATGTTGTATTGTATTGATCCTCCCCCTTATCCTGTTTGATAAAATTCTCAGAGGCAAGTAGCCTATGAGGACGGGCATAATATGGCATAAAAGGAGGTCGGCTTCACCTATATCAAAAATAATAAAACTTAACAATACCAAAATATACTTAAGATAATATAGAATTCACATAAATATTTCACATTCACATACCGTGTGATGAATGATTGTTAAGTGTAATACATCTGTTAGACATCCTGTAATAAATGTAAATAAATTAAAGCTGCTTTAGTGAATCACGAGGGGAATGAAAAAAGTCTAAAGAGGATCTAAGGAACTAAATCGGCTTTATTCAATGAATAAAACATTACTTCCTTATCACCCACGAGAGTCCTATCTTAGTGCAAGGAAATGCCAGCCACTACTTTCAGCCGGGCTCTCAGGAGATTTATGTTTCACTTCAGTCAGTGCTTAAGTTCCCAAACACATTTGACCCCGATAGTTTTGTAACCAACTAATACTTTAGTTACTACGTTTTTATCAAACGCAACTCCTTTACCAATAAACAGAGAATTGTTGTATTTTTAATCGCTGTAGATAATGAACTGTCTGGATACTAATTAATAATGTATTATAAAAATAAAGTAACGTATTGCAAGTTTTTACTTCTTTAACTTACAGCCTCTTTTTACTGTAACAGGCTGAGTAAACAAATTAAAAACAACAAAGTCAAAAATATTCACAACTGTTGCCAAAGGAAAGATGCTACAATTCAAACTACTTTTAAATTGCCTTAAAATAGTATAATGACTTAGCTTATTATAGGCTGAAAGTTAATTAATCCTATCACTATAGGGGTTGGACAAGTTTAGTTTATGTCCGTCTCTCTAAAGGGACTAACTGACCGATAAACTTCATATGTAGACATGAAATTTTGCATATAGTTTTATTTCTATCATTTAAGATTTCCGTAATTACAAACACTTTCTGCATATGAATTTTCACTGTAATTGAATAATACTCTAGTCCTTAAATACACTATTTTAATATAGGGCATTAATAAATTACGATTTTAAAAATTTCTTGAAATGGCGTATAAAATATAAGTTGAAATACTTTTAATTGATCCTTCGCCGTTAGAGTTATCTATCAGTTTCGCAGACAGAGACAGGCGGGTTGTTTATCTCTAATTGGTAGAGTATAATATTACATCACTTTCTTTTGAAATACGTATATTTAGCACAGGACTAATAATTTGCTTGATAAATAAAAGGCATTCCTAACAGAACTGTCAATACAGGCTGTAGGCAGTCTAATTACTGTCATCCTTCGCTGTTTGAGTGATAATTTACAGAGGCGGGGGTGGGCGAGTGGTTATCTTGTTTTACGGGTTTAATTATTTTTCCAAATATACTGAATTGCTAATACAAAGATACATAATGTAAATTTTAAAATTAACATATATTCTAAACCAACATAAAAGATGTACTTACCGCTTTTCATGTGCGTAACTGGTGTGGGTTCCTTCCCCTATTATGTCGTTATGTTTGAAAATATATAATCGATTTTGGTATCTTACATGGTAAACTTCCTTTTATCCACAGACTCGACTCCTGGAATCTGGAGTCATGTTTGTCTGAAGATATCTAAAACAAGTTGGTGACTAACAAGCTCAAAATAATTCTTTAGGTTGTTACGACAACATATACACCTATTCTTAAAAATACAGTGTAATATAGTATAGATGAAGTGAGAGGCTTCGCTACCACTCAGCCAACAATATTTTAGTTTTTAGTACTGTAGTATCTTTTTCTTCTCTTAGTACAAGAAGCGGAGAAATTGAGTTTAGTTTTATAAGGTTAATTAGGCTTCTTTCGGAGTTTCGGATATTCTGGACGGGTAAGTTTGAGTTAGTTGCCGCCTCCTGTCAAGATCCAAGAGAAGAATAATGGGCATTAATCTCAGTCATGTCTCCTTGAACGACGGAAAGGCCAGCTCTGTGGCAGCCATTGCAGTCAAAAGCAGGCAGAGTGGGATGCTCTTATGTCTAGGACAGTAACTATGTGTATCACTTAGGGGCTCATTAATATATTACACCAAATAATATATTTGATAATGTAAAACAAATTAGGTCACTAAATCTTAACGTTTATTTATTAGCGTTTGAGGTTTGTAATGTTCGTTCAGTTGGAATAACGATTTTAACATGTAAAATGTTACGAATAATATGATATAAAGAAATAATTTATTCACAGCCTTGAAGCAAGTGATAATTACAAATCGTAAGCGCACAAGTATTGCAACTACGAGCAATCAGAGTGCGCCTGCAGTTTGATTGAAAGCACACCAATTACGTAATGATTGTTTACAGTCACAACATTTAATCGATTGTGCGATTAATTGAAGCTAATCACTACTCTACCTGGCAGATATTGCATACAGGTAGTTATGGCATTTAATATCCAATGCATACTCTGTCCTTAATATCGTAGCAAATAATTTGTAAAGTTGAAAATATTTTTAGGTGGTAATTAATTGGTGAGCGTTAGCGAAGGTGTAGAATCATAAATTTGTACGAACTTGAGTCTACACATGGCGTGGTGTAGGCATAAATAGAATTATAAAATTAGCAATTCAGTTTTGTACAATAACAAGAAATACTTCTTTTTAAAATTATTTTAAATCTAAACAGATAAATTAGCCCGAATAAAAATTATTATATTACTTCCCAAATTAAAAGATAGACAATAAAGTACACTTAAATATAAGTCAGTGAATATTTAAATACAACTTCGGGTTTACTTGTGTGTGTGTTTAATGTACAAGGCATAGGGTTTATTGTTGGAGAAATGGTTAATTTTCACCCTGTAGGTATCCTTCATATACAGAACAGTTTTGTTGTGCATGCAGGACACGTAGTAGATCTCAAAATTCAGCAGATGGAACATGTTACACGTCTGAGCTGAATAATGGAATTCTCTCCTCACTGCCTTGTTTCAGGTTAAGATCTAGATCGATAATTCTGATGGTACAATGCACTAATCCAGAGTACTATTTTGTTGGTGCAGATGTATTCAAATATATTTCGAAAATAAATAATCTGAACGCACTCTTTAAGAAACTGGGCCCAAATCTAGAATACGCGAGACAGAATTAGTATATATAGTTACTTTTAATTTCAAAATGTCAAATCAAATCAAGGTACAATTATAACAATACAGTTTTGTGCGAACGTCACAACACAGTTATAACAACACAATTTTGATTGCACGCCACAACACAGTTATAACAGAGCAGTTTTGTGTACACACCACAACACACAAATATAAAACTTCTATATATTTAACATTTATATATTTACTTACAATTACAAATCAATTTAACTGAAACGAAAAATTAATAAACTTTGATTGAAAATTTTCTAGTTTAAGTTGTAAATGTTGAAGCTTTATATCTGATCATGTAAATGTGATATCATCCACATAGATAAATGGTTTATTACAACCATTTAAACATTCTGAAGTATTATTAATAAAAACAACAAGAAGTGTAATACAACTCTGTAACTAAAACTAGTGCTTCTTCTCTTTAGTTTTTGTTCACATGTTACAAAATATCCAGCACACGCATAACAACAGTGTAACAAATACTGTTTGAAACAAAAACTGTAACAAATACTGTGTAATAAGGTCTTTTCCATTTAAAATGAACGCGAATGTGGTCAATATAAACCCTCCATGGATCATATTTGAATGGGATTTTAATTTCAAAGCAAGCAAACTTTGTTGCCTTAAAAGCCAAAAACGTGCAACTCATCGTTCCTAGTGAATATTTAACTTTAATAAACATCCATCATTAATAAAACTAACATGCGAGGCAACATCCTATTAACCGCTGCAGCATTTTCCTAAAACAAGACCTATTACAGAAATCTATTTATAAATGACGGGGATCTAATACTTAAAAACCATAATTTAAAAGCCTTTTCGGGTTTGAAGAATTATCTTTCAATGACATCACTGCCAATATACAGGGAGAGGTGACTTTTTACATTCATGTATGTAGATTTTTGTAATTTATTTTGTAATTTGGTTACACAACTAAATAAATTGTAAACGTTTAATAAAATAAACTATTGACGCAATGCATTTTTGCCAAGTGACTTATGGTCCTCCGTGTATACTCTATATATCATATAATTGACGTAGAAGTATAAACAATTGTTGGGTTTAGGCATTCAATGTAAGAGAGTAAGGATCCGTAAAATAGCCACGTTATTATTACTCCCGAGGGATTGAAAATAGCCCTTTGTTGAAAGGGAGGCCGTTTGGAATGTGTCTAGCCACGTAGAACAATTATTCCCTCACTTTCAGTTCTAAACCCTTTAGAATATTGAAACTAAATAACATTTACTGTCAGGCTGTGAGTATTAATTTTAATTCACATATCTTGTAGATATTTATGATGAAATAAGTATTGTGATAACTATTTCTTACTTTTACTTAGTGAATACATAAAGTGGGATAAAATATTGTAATAACTGTATATACCTTTATTTTCTTAATACAACTATAAAGAAATAAATTATTGCAAGCTATATAATATTCTTACTATTGCTCTCTCTCTCTCTATATACATAATGGAAGGGAGTATTCGAGAATTATATTGTTCCCTTTATCGTCAATAGTGATATTTTAATTTTCTCCCTGTAGGCTATATGGCCATGCATTGTTACATTTGAATCCTCGTGTCTTGCAGTATCAAAAAGTTTTTATTGTACCGTGGGTAAGTATCACAGGAATATAAAGCAGTAAAAAAACTATTTTTTATAGAATTTTAATCACAATTTATAAACGAATAGAGATAATTAAATGTTTTACCTTAAAGTGTTAATAAGGTCTTTAAAAGTGTGCACAATATTGCGCATATTTGTAGTTGAGACATTTTAAATTTTAATATATCAACTTCTTTTTTAATCACTCTGTATATTTACAGAATTCAACAAATTCTTTTGGGTCGATTTAGTGGTGAATTTGTTGTGAAACTAAACATGCACAGACAAAATGTCCGTTTAACCGCTGGACGTTTTAGACGGGCCGGAGGAAAACACCCTATATAATGGGAAAATGTAATGAAAACGGCTTAAAATAGAATTGTCATTGTATTATTACCAAGCATTTCGAAAATAACACAAACTTGATTAGGTGCATAAATTTTTTTCCGTTATATTATTAAAACATATGAATGCTAATATTATGTAAACACACCTATATTGCGTCAGATTATTTGGTTTATCCATCACTAAGTCATCACAAAGATGTAACACAAGGTCACAATCGTTAGACAGGAATTGAACTGATTAGGCGTTTCATATTTAGTTGTTTCATTGATTGTGTCCACTCAAATTAGGGATGTCACTTGCAGAGTGGTATAAGACTTCGGAGTTTTGGAGTGCGTTAGAGATAGGTCGGGTTCAAATCCTGTCTGTGATCGTAGAATGGTTTTTGTTCTGTATCAAACCCCTTATCCGTTTTATAAGATCCTCGCACTGGCCAGTGGTCCATGAGAACTGACAGAATAAAGCATAAAACGGGACCGGCATCTCTTTAAAACAATCAGAATATAAATTTTTCCCTCACAGATTTTTGAATGGGAACTCTCACATAATGTGTACCAAGTGATCTTAATTTATATCCATCCGGAAGATTTTATTAACACTAAATAAATATTGGTTAAAAATACAGCGATGTGTGACAGACAATGGTACGAAACCCCAGAAACAGGAAGTTCAACAGAACGGAACCAGCTGTTTAGAAAAAGTATTTTCATCATTGCACCAGTACAATAAATGCAGAAAGTTTGAGAGTTGGCTAAACAACTGGCGGCGCCCACTCTGCCGATATTTTACTTTTAGCTCGGTTTTAGTTAGGCTACTTCATAAATATTAAACACTGCAAATTAAAATTCTATTAATTATGTAGTTCGTGATCGATATACAATTTAGAACTACAAAAAATCTCTCAAATGTAAATGAGTACAAGTACAGAATTAACAATAATTTAATTTAATATTTTTCTATAGAACATATGTTAAACTAAATAATATTTTACAACTAGTTTTGACTATGGTAAAACAGGGTTTTGATTTAATGCAGTGTTTATAAGATAAAAAGTAAAAAAAACTCGTATCTAGTAAAGATAGCCATGATATGAAACGGGGTAATTTATTTAATTGGTCAATGATTGTTTACATTTAATGAAATTAAAATATACCAGCGGTATGGCGAAATTCGGTCAAAAAAGTAATATACTATTTAAATGTTCGTAGAAAAATGTAAGAAATCATTTCGCATTTATTGTACACTAATATCTTTACTTTTTAATGTCATTTGCGTACTTTATATTAAAAAGCCTAAAAATAAATAAAATAATTATTAGATTACCTTAGTTGTACATATTCCATATATAAATTTATGCTAATTTATTTTTTCCCAAATAATTATATATAGATTCAGCAATACAAGTATCTAGAATTCTATTAAAGAGGCTCGTAAAATGTGAAACATTTAACTTATTACTCATTTAAATGTACTTTAATGCTGTTTAATTAATACAATTTATTATTTTTCAATATTTATGATTAACTCAATTTTGCATGGAAATCGAAATGAATCGTCGTTTATAACTTCTTCCATAAGATAACTGTTATAGGCTATTGTTATATTGTATTTGTATATCGTATTATGTGGTATTGTAATAGAGTGTATTTTTTAAAGTGAACGATAAAAGAAATTCTAGAACGACACATGGAGCGGTGAGCAGCGGATATATTTTCTACCACAAGTTCAATTGCTTCTCTCCGTCTCCTGAGACGACTGTATTCCCCAAGATGGAAGTCAATCCCTTTACTGCAACCAATCAAGCAAAGGGCTAGGTTTCTTATCCAAGACAATACATCACCCAATGTTTTCTGTAGAGGTCTTTTATTCAGTTCTGCTGACAATGTGGTTCAATGCATTTACATTAACTTTTGGGTGCATGAGTTACACTCCAATAATATACTTATAGGTATGTGGGTCTGATGATATGTTCCTTTAGCACGAAAGGTCTCACAGAAATAAAAAATATACTATCGGAGTGTTTGTTTTCCAATTTATAAAAAACAACTAGTTCCTTTTTGGAAATCTTTCATTTGGTAGGGAACATGATATTATTGTAAAAGATTACGACAGTGTAACTAGAAGACATAATGCGATGCACAATATAGTTGTATGAATTAATGTTAGATTGGGTGAACATAAACTAGGAGCAACGAGTGGATCATATTATATTTTACTATCAACCAAAGAATGTCAATTTATGAAATGTCATAAGGTTTCGACTCAGGAGACATTTAGAAATGTTGCCCAAGTATACAATTCAAGAGACCTTTTTGTCACTTTTTATACATCTATCACACCGTTGTGCTCAGTTCGATAAATATCAGATATGTTGTATGTGATAAGTAGAACTCCATGTCTTCAATTACCAATACTTCCAAAAAATGAATTCCACACATTTCTTTCCACCTCGATTGCATGTTTTTCTTTCATTTTAGGTAAAATATTTAAATTTCCTATGATTTCGTAATTCACCTATTCAAATTTGATTCCTGTACATGTATACATCATTACGATTACGTTCATAGTTATAAAAGGACCCTTACAAATACCAGCATGATTGTTTCATTATAATAAGGAAAAGGTAAAAATCTTTGTAAGATAAATCCGACCAAAATAACACAGTTCCGCAGAGCCAAATATACTCACCAATACTATTAGAGACGTCTTGTGTCTGCAATAATGTTCAAACAAATTGGGATAAATGTCCTGTGTAGCGAATGTTAAGAGAGAATAATTTATGAGGTGTTTTGGATGCAGGGGGGTAGTTGCAATACTTATCTCACAGCAATCTTAGATATCTTAGTTTTGTATTTTAAAAGAATTTAGCATACATTTCGTATCGGATATATGGTAACCAAAGATGATTAACCATTGAACCAAGGGATTAGCTCAGGGGTCTTTTGATTTAGGCTACATTTTGAGTTCCATGGAAAAGATCTCTAAACGATTTTATTCAGCTTTTTTGCTTTAAAGGGTTGGAGATTCAGGCGCATAAACGTCGTACTAAAACGAATATCTAACAATTTTAGCGTAGTTTTTTCGAACAAAAAAGGTGAGGTTGTAGGTTTAAATGATTTTCTACACAGTTATCATTAACATATTATTGACGTCTGCTGCATCTTAGAATAATTTAAAGAATTCGTATTACTATTTTGTGGAATGACTTTATGTACTATTTAAATACCTTTTAACGCAACGGGTGAAATTTTCAGGTTCATGGAAAATGTTTAAGATTTTATCTAGGAAGTGGAGGTTTGTAAAGACCGGACGAGTCTAAAAGCTGCTAAAAGAAACCTGAAAGATTCTATAGTCCCTGGGGGTACCAGATGCAGAGAAATTTTAGGAACCAAAGTTACCTAAATGCCAAAAGTTTCTATGGGCCGAAATCATACAGATATTGAGAGTAACAGGAGATGTATCCTCTTGAAGTTTGGAAGTTCCTACAGCCTGGAGGTTCAAGTCTTTCAAGAGCTTAATGGTTTAAGAAGTTTATAATTCACAATGTAGAAAGTTTCCAAAAACCAACGACGTGGAAACCTAGAGTTTATGAAAACTGAAGTTTGGGAGGATTGATTCCGAAGGAATTCAGCATAGTTTTTTACAGTAAACATGAGTACTACTTGAAAGCTCTGACCTTAGGACATCAATCGGACCTTGGAGATTGTGAAAATAAAAAATGCACTTTGTCAAAAACCCAATAACAACAGACCTGAAGTCCCTCATAAGTGTTATTTTTAGCCCAAATGATACTGTAGGTTTCTTAAAACTCTTTCTCACAGGGCAGTTATTCAATAATCTTTTCTGTCTGATTATCACAATTAATCTCATATTATTGTTTATAATTTTACTTCTGAAAAGAAATTAAATAGATACAATCAATACATGTCACATATTTTCTAGAAAATGCGTTAGATATTGTTCGTTTGTTTTGTAATGAAAGCACTGTCAACATAATTGTTAAATAATTGTTGTTGTTGTTAAATCACTAATAACAACAGCAAAGACACACACATAATAAATTGGTTTCCTCGTATTGTATAATTGAAAATTTGTAACACCAGAATATAAACATGAATGAGAGCCTGCTGGGGAAGAACTGAAAGTAACAAAGTAAATTGATTATCATGTGTGGGCCTTCACGCAGAGTCCCTAGCTGACGTAGTTCCTTTTGAAGGAATACCACAAAATGCAGTGAATATTACAGGGTTAAAATACGCAGTTACGAACGAAAATAAAAAAATACTGTAATAATTCAATTTGTTCATCTATACTTAAATGACGATTTAAAGGCTTTACAATTAACATATTATTTTGTAAGTACGATTTATTCATTGCAATTTTCAGTTAATTTTGTCACTGATGTCTACGTAGAGATCTCCACAGTTGAAATATTTCTCTAGATATATTGTTACATAACGCAGTCAAATGTCATACATCTGTTCATTAGGTTAGTTGTTTAAGTTGCTAAATAGACAGTTAGATACCTATAAAGCTTTTCCAGTACTTCGAGTGATAAGTTTTACAAACTCTCAAAAAAAACTAAAAAAAAAATTATTTAACCTCTTTTTCATAATTATTTAACTTTAATATGTAGGAGAAAAGGTCAACTAAATTTTAAATTTGTATGCAAATATGCTCCCTTTTGTAGTAATTGTGACCTTTTTTTGACGTAGTAAAATTAAGGCCACTGTATAGTAAAATTATATCCAAATTTTACATTCCATAGAGAAACAAATTTATAATCCTTTGTCTTAGGTATATATTGTACGTGCACTATATTCAAAATTATATTTTTTCCTACGTGGAGGTCAGTGTTTATTTAGTGATTGATTTAATTATATTTTAGTAATAGGATTTCAAACTTTCATTCAGTAAAGAAACCTCTTATTTAACTTCTTTTGCGTCATTTGACCTTAATATCCAAATGTTACGTTAGACAGAGAAACAAATTTACTATCCTTTTTAGGTATGTATATGTACACCATATTCATAATTATATTATTTACTACGGGGTTATTAAGTTTAAAGTTCAGCATCATATAATAATATTATCTGCCATTAAGTATTATTTATGTGATCCTTTGTATATGCAGTCTGGTAGCGTAACAAAAATATTAGAAGCAAAATTACATTATGGTGATAAGACGTGATAAGAATAATGCCGGTATCAATATGTACGCATTGTGTGATCGTTTACGTTCCAAGGTGGTATTAAAAACGCATGCTGAATTTTTTCGCGCCTTGGCTCTTACCCAATACATTACATTATTGGAGAACATTATCTGCATCCCTCATATTCTGGAGCGCCATCTCTAAGCTTGCTCCTAAATTTACTTCCGCTTTTCGGTAGTAAATAATAGACTGAAGTTTTTAATGAAACTTCTCGTTTGTGTGCTTTATCTTATTACATTATAGAATAATTTTAAAGGCATTAGTAAATAGTTTGTCAGATAAATAAATATTGAGCCGGGGCTCAGTTTGGACAATTTTTTTCGTCTTTTACCTTTCCCACCTCGGCCACTTATGTCAGTCGGTGGGGGAGTCACTCCGTCAAAGTATTGATTATTTTCTGCCTGGATGGACTGATTGGTCGAGGTCAGGTGGTTGACCTTGACTGATTACGAATCAGCTGTTTACCGGCAGCGGCTTCTGTTCGGAGACACGTTCGGCAGAAGCTTACTGTGTTCTCTGGCTGTTCACCGCTCGTCCTGTTCCCCATGGCTGGCTAATTCTTCTACTTTCGGCAGGGTCCCCGTGAGTGCCGTCAGCGGGACTGGTGCGGCGAGTCTGCCCGAACAACATTGAGACAAAAAATTTAATGCCCGCGCCCTGCCAGCGCTACTGTACCGGCATCCAACCGGAGCGTCTGTATTCATCTTGAGCAAGGTTGGATCCAAAATGTTTTTTTTTTCCTTCTTCTTATACCACTTGAGAGGATTGGGTTGTATGGAGCGCTGCCAGATGTTAGATCTGGAGGAGGGCCAGTATATTAGCCAGTATTTATTTAGTTTAGTTACATGACCTGAAGGGGAGGATTTCATCTTTAATTCGGATTCGTGGAGGCAACTAAGCCCCCGCCTCCTTCGAAAATTGGCTTTAAATAATTTTTTTTTTATTTTCGGCTACAAACTTGAAACAAAATTACTTTTTAAAAATAGTGGGCCTAGAAATTCTACAACCTTTTCCCTCCCCTCAGTTCATAAAAAATTACCTGTTAAAAATTTTATATTTACTACTGCCGTACCTGAAATCATGTTATTTATATACCAAATTTCTATTTATTATGTTATTTATATTATATTGTTTATTTATTATGTTATTGTTTCTATTTATTATGTTATTATCAATATTGGAATTCTATTTATTTTTGTTATTTAGTTTTTAAGTTACGCGGTGCACCGTGGTGCTGCATTAATTGTATTTTGTGTAAAAATGTTTGCCACCTCATTAATTATAAATCATGTACTCGAAATCTTGTCTCTCTTTGTCTCTCCTCCTACTAGTGGCATGTGATTGTTTTTTGCTTTGCTCCGAGTTTGGGAGGGGCGCGCTTCCGAGACCTCCTGTCTATTTTCGCTAACTCGGGACAATATAATGTTATATGTAACAAATTGTATGTAAAGGGAAACTTTTATATTTATAATTATAAGACAAAATTGTTACCAATAAGTTAATTTAGGCCAATATGATTTTCTAAAATCTGTAAATCATCAGTTCATAGTTAATTAAAAACTCTTACACTCACTAATTAAAGTCAAAATTATTTAAATTATTATAAATTCACTAACGTCACTAATTAGTTGAGTAAGCAAATTATGATGTGCTGGAGATTATGAAGTTTGTGCCTGCACACGAGCAATACCAGAAAAGTCTAATCAATGGAAGATTTATCTCTGAAAAATTGCGAAGCGTACTTTAGTTCTTCATTGTATCTTATAAACCAGCTGTTTAATACTACTAAAGAGGAAATAACAAGTAGCATTTTGTATCTTTATCACTCCTGGTCTGTTGGTATTTAAGCAAATTAAGTCAAGGGAAAATTGAGTACCAATTCTCAGCTCGAGTTGATAAATATGAATAAGAAAAGATAAATAAGCAGGTACACCAGAGATAAAATATGTCGCTCTTTGTTTTGCAACTGACTTGCCTTATCCGGCATTATATTTCACATAATTTAATCAATCTTTATATTGATTTTAGTAATTACTAAGAAGAATGCTTTAGCCGTATTAAAGTACGTTTCTTTCAACTTGTAAACTAAAAGAGATAGATATGATGTTTTAACTAAAAAAATGTATTTTACGACCTTTAGTGTGGTGTACCACACGACCTATGATCTCATTTAAAATATTTTCGGCACAGAGCTACAAAGTTTTTGGAATTTGAAAATGTTTTTGCAATAAAAAAGTTGCAAGAATGATCCTACGACGTACTGTTCGAAAGCTTATCTTGTGCTCCATTCAATAAAGAAATGATACTTCCAAACTGAAATGCAAAAGTACCATAGTAAAACACTTAAAATAATTAAAAGACATCTCCACTATTTGGACACGACCAAGATATATTCAAAAGAAATTTGTACGAAATAATTCACCGTTAAAAAGCCTAAAAAATGGTGTGCCGCACGACGCATATTACCATTTTAAATTTTCTTAATACCTGTGACACACCTTCTGACACACCCTGTATTTTACATTTAACAAAACAATTTTATCACGTTTGCCATGTGGTTTTGTTAGGGTTACACTTTACTGCATTACTATTATGCCGAACGGTCCATCAAGGGACATTTCGGTCTGGTGTTCTGACTCACCCTATATAGTAGCACAAATAAGCTTGTCTCTCTGTGATAATAGTAAAAAATTCGAAGAGAGCTACTCTCTAACAGATGAGAAGATTAATTAATGATTTTTGATGTAGTGGAAACTATAATAGATTTACTACATTGATGACCACTTTAGACCAAGCCTTGCTACAATGAGAACGTTGGATGCTTCACAGTGAACCTATCCGTCACCTGTCTCAACTCTATCCACTGATACTGTCCCGCCAACTCTCAGCCAGCCCATCCATCCACTTGTCTCACCACCCACAGGTGAAAGTACGCTACATTCTTAAAGTCTAGTTGACTTGTTTGGACGTTTGACAGCCTCCAGGTCTGTGACTTCACGATATATGTTGTTCACAACTTTCTGGGAGCTTCCGATTTATTCAGGTCCCTGGACTATTGAACCTCTGGCGTAAAAACATTTCGGTCTCTGGAAGTTCATACTATCTGGTAGATTCGAGGTTCTAAAAAACATATTTTCCATATGTGCCTCTAGAAGTTCCCATACTCGGACCATCAAAATAATGCGAGAATTGTGAAATTGTTTAATAGTTTTGAGACAATTATTTTAAGTGATAATGGAAATAATGTAAAACGGGTATCATTTATATGTGATTATTATTATTAATAATCGTAGTGATTCTATTACAACTTTAATCAAGGCCTACACTTCCCAAACCTATAAAATAGTAAATGCTCAAACTTAATGTTTGATAATATTTCAAAGAATGGAACTGAAAGTAATATTTTCGTATCTTTTCTCTTGTTTTACATGAGGTGTTTTACATCCATAAATTATTTTTTTATAATTACGAGTTACTGTACGTTTGTTCTATGATATTATCATTTACAAACAGCTCGATTGTGGCATGTTTGTTGTGAAGAACTACATATACGAGATATATTTGCTTCTGCCAGTTACAATGTAGATGCGTAAAGAGAGAAATAGCAGTGATTGTTGGGGACTTTAATCTCATGGCCAGTGCCAAAGACCTACTGAAAATTGTAACTACACAAGTCTATGAGTTATGCCCTTTTAGCATCATCTGAAACCGTAAATAATTGCCATTGCTAACATTTCATGGTAACTTTGCTTCTTCAAAATTGTGATATTTACAAAATTCCTTTACCAACATAATAAAATATTTGTTTAAAGTTTTTTTATTCACGATGGTTGATTTGAAAGAATAATAGGACTCGGGCATTTACAATCTTTACATGTTAAAACAACATTGTAACGGACGTAGTGCGCTGTGATTTATAACATCAATTTTTTTTTTTGTATTTATCTTATTTATCATTGAAATTTTACGATATTTGATTCTGGTGTATAGGGCGAAGACTAATCCAATAAATTAGAGATTATTATAATCGGTTATAAGCCCTTTTCTAGTTATAAATGGTTTAACAAACTCGACTGATGTATATAGTTGTAAATAATAATGAATAAACTTCCACTTGCAAACTAGTCGGTATAACTTACAGCATGAGTTATAACGTCGGGTCGCTTCACGGTCGTGTTGGCCGTAACTCCTGCCCTCTCAACTCGTGCCCTCCGAGGTCAAAGTTCAATTATGCATTGATACTGGAGCAGCGGAGAAAATTAATCAACTCCAAGCTCCTAACTTTCCTAATGAACGCAACAGTTGGGTCTTAGTGCTGTGTCCCGGTCAGTCTGCCATGGCTGAGTGTGGAATATATTTCCATCATTCTGTTCTGAAAATTATCGTTTTATAAATAAATTTTGAGTATCAAAATGTGCATTCTTATATGATGCAGTACAATACCCAGCCACCATTAAAATCGAATCATTGATATTTATGACTATATACATAACCGAATTTTAAATGTGAAACCAATTAGGTGTTAGGTATTTCAAATTACAGTATATTTCAGGTTTCTATAGATAAAAATTTAATAATATTATGATGAATAAGAAACTGTTAAAGAACAAGTGTATTTATGTAAAAATATAGCAGTATTACATTTAGTAACATTTTAATATTTTTAAGCATAAACGTATCCGACAGCTTCGACACAGGTAACGTTTGTTAAAAGTCATTTTGTTTACAGCAGTTACGTAATTTGTATAAAAATGAATTTAAATGGTTTACATTATTTTGGACAACATTCTTATTCAATAAACTGAAAGTAGCTACCAATAATTTATAGAAGCTTTAAATAACTATAATTATAGAATGTTTTTGTTTTACGATAGGTGATCGTAATCGACAATTTGGTTCCCGGATTCGATTTTTGGGGTTGGCCGCTTACTATATTGAATTCTGTTGTGAAAACTATGTGACCGGATGGAAAGATCTTCATATTTACCAAGAATAAACTGCACGATCAATTTTAGCCTCTATAGGAATTGCTTCATAATTTCTCTTTTTTTTTAATCCATAATATTTACTATAATTATTGATCTAAAACTTAGCAAAATTAGATATATTAGTTGTTGAGAAGAAACACACAAAGATTTTTTCGTAACATTTTTAAAATCATGCATTACTCTATTTATGGCTCAGTTTTTAAACCTCTACTTTAATTTCTTTCTACTGAATAACAGTTCGAAAATTAAATAGCTATGATGGTTTTATAAATCTAAATTTAGCAAAGTCCAATAATGAAGCTTATTATTGTATTAAACCGTATTGTATAAAGGACCACGGTTTAATTTGGACCAGGATGTAATTGTGTACAACGTTTCAACTCTCTACGACGTTTTCTATCAAGGGTTTTTGAGCAGATGGATTTACAACTACACAATTGTAAGGACATATTTAAATTCAAAAAAAAAAAATGAAATTCGTTGTCAGAGAATGGCACCAGAAACCGGCAAAGAAAAGGTTATTAATTTTTAAAGTATAATAAGTACCTTATCGTGTAGGTACAACTTTAAATATTATAGACATAAAGAGATAAATATTAGATCAAACAAATTAAAAAAATATATAAAAATATTTTATAAGGTATTAAAAAGAATTAGTGAGAAAATTTAGTTGCTAAACGTTACAACAGAGTGTAGTAATTCACCTAACTTTTGCTAAGTCATAATGAAAAGACATGGTTTGACAGGAATAAAATTGAAATATTTGTAAAGAAGGTATGACATAAAACAATCGTGATAAAATTAATTATGTTTTAAACAGATGACCGCAAGTTCGTAATACAGCATAAGTTGGGACAAGGGATTCAAAAGCGTTTCTGAATGATTTCTTTGTTCCATTTTTACTTTAATTCAATTTAATTTATTTTTATTTTATTTTTTAAATATCATTTGATAAATATTAGATCAAAACAAATTTAAAAAATATATAAAAATATTTTATAAGGTATTAAAAAGAATTAGTGAGAAAATTTAGTTGCTAAAACGTTACAAACAGAGTGTAGTAATTCACCTAACTTTTGCTAAGTCATAATGAAAAGACATGGTTTGACAGGAATAAAATTGAAATATTTGTAAAGAAGGTATGACATAAAACAATCGTGATAAATTAATTATGTTTTAAACAGATGACCGCAAGTTCGTAATACAGCATAAGTTGGGACAAGGGATTCAAAAACGTTTCTGAATGATTGTTTGTTCTTTGTTCCATTTTTACTTTAATTCAATTTAATTTTATTTTTATTTTATTTTTTAAATATTATCATTTAAAGTAAAATTTTTATTTTTGTGGTATTGAATGCGAGTTTGGGATCTACTATTCCCCAGAAACCATAGTACATGCGTCCTTCCTTACCCGTTCAGGACATCTGCTTATGGGATGGCGAACGTCTGTCTCTCTTGTCGTGAGTTACTAGTTGCTCGTCCTAGACAAATTTAACTTTAGTTCTTTTACAAAAAATGTTTAAATTTTTATTGGCATATTATTAAGATTAGTTTAATTGTAAGAAATAAGTAAAACTAATATAGATGGTTAACCTTTGAGTAATGTTTATGCTAACAGCGGTGTTTCCAGATTCAATACAGCATTCATAATATCTTATTTTATTTATATATGCAAATGTTATGTATATTTAAATAAATAGTTTAAAGCATTTCACTAAAAATAAACTTGAAAATGTTTTCAAAACAAGTAATGGATTTTAAGCAGTGAAAATTTGAATTTCAAATAACGTATAATTACACTACTCACTTTTGGCAACAAAAGCATGTATGTAATAAAACATTACTGCATGTAACATTTCGTGGAAGATAAAAAAGCTGTATTCTCCTATCAGGACGAGGTCGTGCAGTTAAGCCAACTAATGTGACAGTTAAGATGGCCTCAGATAATCCTTGATGTACTGGGCAAGCCAGTGGGGGGTTGTCACACTGCTGAAATAGGGAGAAACCTAATCATTATACACTTCTTCTACCCAAAAATGCTCACTAACATATTTTTATTCATCGAGGGAGTGATTAAAAATTAATTTCTTTCGTTTGTCTGCATCTCCTCACAATATGACCAATGTGAAAACAAACTGATCTGTACAACTGAAATGTTGCATAAACCTTCAGTTTTATATAGCAAAGACTGACTTAGATGATGGTGCATGTCACTACATCAGATTTGGCTGAGCGTTACCTAATATATTAACATTGGTCATATGGCTTACCGTGATATACTTGAGATAAATCCAGAGGAAATAAAATTTTACACAATCTGAGTATAATCAAACGAGATTTTAAGATATGACGTTATTATTAACACACACACACACACACACACACACACACACACACACACACACACGCACGCACACACACTCACACACATATTATTCATAAATTAAAAAGAAAAAATATTAGAGTGTAAATCTAACATTCAAGTTGGTGACAGGATTGGATTTTTGTGCTCTTCTACATTGAATGATCCTTTCTAGCTCACCGGAACTCTATTCTTAAAAAATAATGAAAGCTATTTAAATAAATAAATTTTAATATATCATTCCGCAAGATATCTTGAGAAAGATTTCACACCTAAGTTTTACATAATACATGCCACTTCATTTCTACATACACAAGAATGAGATCTATAATGGTGCATGTCCTGCCATGAACTTTGGCTGATCCTCATTGAAGCCAATCAGTCAGTATACTTTCATTAAAACATCATCTATAAAATTATGTTATTTAGATATAGGTTATGTGGATCTAATGATATTTTTATTAAAAACGAAAGAACCACACAAATAAAATAGTAACTATTATTAAATTGTTTGTTTTTAAATTAAGTCGTATGATTAACCACATATTTATTTATCCTGCGTTTTTCTCGTCCCTATCATATTACCTATAATACATATATAAAGTTATTTGTTGAAGCTTAGTCTAATACCATGGGGTAACTTGCACCATCATCGATATCAGTGTTCCCTTTTTAGAAATGAAATTTCATACAAAATTTCAAGCTGTAGGTCAGTTCATTCTCGATATATCGTGTAGTATGCAGACGCACATACATGACATGTTCCAGAACCTAGAATGATTATGACTACATAAGAAAGAGACTCTAAGATGATTTTAAATGTTCAGCAGTTTGAACAGAAAGTACTTGGAAAAAGAAAGCGTGAGTCTTTTAGTTGTATCAAAGGATATGTCCTGGCCAGCACTACTCGTTTTCTTTTGAGGGGTTTTGTAGCAGCTCGGTCGGAGGTGGATGGGGGGGAGAGCTTTCTTCCAAGAACAATACAAACAGTGTATGTCCAGCCACGGTGAGTTACGACGTATCATTCTGACAGTATGATCTAAGGTCACCTTCACGAGTTGTATTGTACAAGTTCTGTTATATGGTACTTTAGCTAAATATTTGAAACTAATTATTATAACCATAGTTTAATTATTAGAACTATCTCCCGTTTACATATCATTTTAAAAACTTAAACTTCTGAAGCTCTTTATCTACACACATTTCAACAGTGATATGCAAGTAAAGTGTGATATTGTAACAAGGCAGTAAATCAACTAATTATAATGGAAACGTATTATTAGCTACTCGTTTATAACACATATTTAAAAATATAGTGTGATACAAAGGATAACAAGCAACAGTTTTATCTTGTTTATTTAACCTCACTATGAAATAAAATTTACTCGTAAATTATAGTGTCATAAACAGGATGTTATCAGTAAAGCCCGTACCTACGAAACTTGCGTGGCTTCTTAATTCTTTTACTCTGATGAATATGATTTATAAACATTGCGAAACAACAGGAAGCTGTAAAGAATCAAAGTGAGAAAAATAATATGGCAAAGTTCACCTAACTAAAAGGGGTCTAATTTGAATTAATTATTAAGATTTATTTTGTTAAACTCATCTATGTTACAAGAACGATGGATACACAAATATCGGATATATATATATATATATATATATATATATATATATATATATATTAATTTTTTATGTGCCATTAAAAGCCTGTATTTACATCAAGAATGTGAGTCGTCAAATTCAAAATTAATGTATCTTTGCTGACACTACGCAACGCTGCACAGGCACTATAAGAGTATGCAGCAATATCTGCAGGTTTTGAAATTTTTTTCTGTAGAGAGATTACAAACTGGCAGCATACGGGTCTACTGCGTTATCAATATCTGCATGTTTATAAATGTTCTGTCTATAAGGAGATTACAAACTAGGACAAGGTTATCTGTTGTGACAGTTGCTGTGTTACGGTCGATAGCATTTTTCCGGGCTACGGTTCTACTGCACTATCAATATCTGCATGTTTCGATATGTTGTGTCTATACCGAGACTACAAACTGGGACGAGGTTATCTGTTGTGACAGTTGCTGTGTTACAGTCGATAGCATTTGTCCGGAAGATTTCTTTACTGCAATATCGATTAAATATAGTAAATACATAAAAATGTTATAGTTTAGGATAGCATCAAAGCCACTTAATGTCTAAATATTTAGGTATTTGAATTATATGAGTTTTATGATACAGCTTTACTACGATTTGAAGCGCATTAAATAATCAACTAAATGTAACTAAGGAGCTATAAACCCTACATGTGACAGATTGACAGGTTCGGAACAAACACGATTACACACCAGACACGATGTTTTAACGATTAGATGGGTCTCAGTGATGTTACTCAATATGTGAGAGTAAATACATGTCCCTGTGGAGTTCCTTGAGTGTTATTTTACAGCTGTTACTTATATAAAGTTTATTTTTTATTTGCATAAACAATATGTATTTCCAGAGTTTTAAATCCAAACAAGTTGGATGTTTTGTTATTTAATTTCAAAATAATATTTTCGTAACATAATAAATTAAACATGCAAGTTACGTTTAGGACCACTTGTCAACAGTAATACATTTGTATACAGTGGAATGCACTATAAATTTATTATGATTCTAAAGTATCGTATTTTATCCAAGAAAATTCGGTAAGCAATATTTGCAGACACGTTTTACGAAGAGTACATTTCAGTGAGTAAACCTTTCTAAATGAAAACATTATGTGTTCAAGGTTTACGCCTATAAACGTATCTGTTATACATTCTTTCCCAATTACATTTACACATTTACAAAGAGATTTATCAATGGACTATGTGTTTAAAAAAAATTGTTGATATTACATTTGTCGTCATTTTCGTGTAAATTATTTTAGTTCAAGAGAGATGATTAAGTAATTTTCTGACCTAAAATACATCACAGTATCGGTCGCTATAGTCACTGTGTAGAGTGATGTGTTTATTTGACAGTTTTCTACTTTTTCTTATTTTAAGGAATTAAACACCATAATTTGTTAAAGTGTTTAAAATATTTTTATGTTAGAATTTGAAACATATTTATTATATGCCTTAATTTACTTAATTTTATACACTATAACACATTATAAGATATTACAATACAAATCCCTGGAATAAAATATTTGATGAGATAGGAGTAGGCAAGAAGCTATATGTAAACTAGGGAAGAGTAGGCTACACCACAAGGTACATAACAGGTTTCGTTGAGTTTGCATGCAAGATTTCAAGTCTTATTTCACTTTAAAAATGTCCAGCCGAGTGATATACATACATATTAGTTTGGTACACCGTATTGCAAATTGTGTCAGCATATTTATTAGTACGATTCAATTGCGCTTAGTCAAATTCCGTGGTTGCATCCGGACATGCATCTTTAAAAAACTTCTTTTTTATGTAGAAATGAAGTTTACTATAGCGTTTGAAGTCTTTAGACGAATTTTTTCTCAAAAAATTCACATTTTTTATGTATTAAGTTAGGTTTCATACTAATTTTAATTACTTTAATGTGGTTAAGAAATCCAAGTTGGTTTGTGTATCGTATCTTCGTCTTATTGAAAGTTGTGAGACTGATGATCGGTGACTATAATCTGATCTGCAAAAGAGTCAATTATCTGAGTGAATCACATTAAAATACAATGGATAACGGCACAGCGGTGTTCCAATGCCAAGATAATGGGCTAATATCTAGGTTTGTATCAGTAAAAAGTTTGTATATTAATTCTATGTATTCCTATATTCCATATATTCCATATATTCTGAGCATTTTCGTCGTAAAAACCTGTTTGGAGGGAACCTATTTGTTTCAGAGCGCTTTATTAATAAGGTCGTGTCTCATGTGTAACGTCTCCTAGGGACTCAAGAATCCACCACCAGAAATGCGGGTCCTGCCGGAATTGGGAAGGTGAATATACAACTTACGTCATAAAATCCAGAAGATCAGCATTCATTAAAGATATTACTCAGTTTATTAACATTTATAGTACATGGAATAGGGAAGTCTAGAAAGTTATGAAAACAGAGCTGGCATTTAGTAAATACCAGCCAGTGACATTGTTATTGTGGAAGTACTAATGAAAAGACACATGCATAGTTTAGGAATAAAACATGAATGTTTATGAATTCCTAGATATAAGCTTTTGTTCCAAATTTGACGCTGAATGAATGTATCAGAACAAATGACTGATACAGCTCGGAAACTGCTGCTGGGGACACATCTGGCGCACCGAGCGCACGTCACAGCGTCCTTGGTCCTGGTATTAGAGGACTGTGGAGGATTAGTGTCCTCAGTAGCTGAATCTCTGTCACATCTGGTCCCATGAACTGTAAATATACTTTAATAGATTCTGGAATATTCATATCCATGCTGATGGATCTATAAATATTGGAAAACTCGATAGACCAAGTTACAATTAACATGTCATGTGAAAATTTAGAATCTACAATATATATACTAATGAATTTTTGTGCCAACTAAAATTCAGTAGTTTAGCAATCATATTTTTTGGCAAGATAGTATCGCACTCAGGAAAGAACAAAAGTAAAGTTATTTTACAAATAGAATAATCAAATCAGTCATAAAATAAAATTAATTTTATTTACAAGACAACAATACTCTAAATTTAATAACGAAGAAATCAAACTTAATTATATTTATGCTAAATATTAACCAAACACAATCCATTCTGAAAGTTAATCCCAAATAATTTGTGATTAAATTTTGCTTTCTAATGACTATATAAGTCTTTTCTATTATCAGTAACATTATACATAAACATTTCAGTATACCTAGTTTTTATGAAACTATGTTACAACATTTAAAATAAATATTGACGTATTGAAGAAATCAATTAAAGCAGGGCTAGAAGAATATTATTTTGCCCTTGTATTCATGAGAGCCAATAAGATTAAAACTTTGATTTATTTATATAATTATAACTGGTTTTGGAAACTGCAAAATAAACTGAAACATTTACAAAAGTAAAATTAAAAAGTTTGTCAAAGGAACGAAATGGTAAACATGAATGTGAATTTAAAAGATAAACTTATCTCTTTACGGTGATGTTAATGTATGATCGACTTGACTTCTATATTATGTCATATTATATTCCTTTCTACTAATATATAGGAATTCGTAAATGACAAACATGTACTATAGACTATGATTGGTGATTTATTTAGTCAAGGTCAAAACGGTAATTTCCAAATCCCAATTATTAGATTAATAGAAAATTAATAGACATTTAGTTACAAATTAACGTATGCTCGTTAACTATTTATTATTTGCAATAAATAATAAGGTTTTATATTTTTACACACCATGGCGTTTTCTTTGGTAGATGGTGGAGTGTTACATTGGGTGGGATGGGTGGGGAGGGGGATATAGCAGTGTCAGGAAATGTATGGATCAATTAGCAGCTAATGGGAGAAGTGAGTGTCTCGTTAGTACCACTGACACCGTACTGCCATACAATAACGTTACAGTTGTGTTACACTACTGTAACACAGTTAGTTAATTGAACCATTATTATATAATAGTTACATTGTTATTATTATTAAATTAGCTATATGAGTTTTAAAACACTGTATTGTACAAAACCCGAACTACAGCAGATATTAAAATAATACTAGTCGTATAAAACAAATACTCGATAAAGGACATATTAAAACGGTAAATCACAGTAATTAATATAGTGTGAGCGTTTGCGAAGCATATTACATAAGTGGCTGGAGAATTGTCATTCCTGAATTTCTTTGTCAGCACGATATATTAAACAAGTGACCTAAAGACTTGATATTGTACATTAAGATTAATTTTATAAAATCAACACTTTGTTTGATGACAATGCACGTTACTCCATTGGATTTGGCTGAGCATTGAAAAACATTTTGCATTAATCTCGTGGAAACCGTGATGGTAATGAGAGTATAGCTGAATAAATAAATATGTGAAGAAACTGAGTTCAATCATACGGATTTGTAACATTTTGTTACATGGAGTAAAACTATAAATAATAGAGTGGAAATTCAATTTCAAAAGTAGGTGTCAAGATTTTATTTGCGGACTGCTTTAAAATTAACTTAACGAACAAAAGTGTGAATGTATGATGTGGCAAGATAACTAGAGTAAGATGTCGTCTTTAGACTTTGCGTGCATCTGCTTTTCTACATGGACAAGAATGAGTTTTAATGATGATTCATGTCCTATCATGGAATTATTATACTGAGGATGAATAAATAGATCTGAAAGAATTGCTACAAAGCTGTTGCTGTCTCACAAAATGGTACATTTCTCAGATGAGTATCATCGTGAAATATCAGATTAGGGGTATGTCAATATATTAAAATGTAGTTCTACAAAGATTGTTGCTGTTCTAGGAAGTGATGGATTTCATATGCAATTATCATTGTGAAATATAAAACTGAAGATGAACCAGTGATTCTGAAGATTGGTAAATGCCAAATAAAGTTTTGTTAAATTTCATATGTAGTTGTAAAATATCAGATTGATGATGCATTCATTTACAGTTTCAAAAATGTGCTCATGTCTATAAATTTAGTAATTTTATGTGGAGAAGTAGATTCTATTCTTGTTCTGTAATCGAGATATATACAAAAAAACATCGTCTATTTATAGTTTAGAAGGATAAGATATTACCTAAATAATTGTTACTTTACGATTCATACTCGTATATTACTATATTCGAGGGTTGGCATATTGTAGGTTCTAACTTGGGAACTCAAACAGGATTCCATCCTTTTTTTAGGGGGCAATTTGATATTGTTTAACTAATCTATTACATTCATCAATAACCCATATTAAAGCTTTTGGAAGCCCGCTTGAAAACCTGTCCAATTTGCAATATAAAAATTATAATTACAGAAATTATCTCTAACCTTGTGGAGATTCTGAAATGATTATTTTACTCTCTATACAGTCATAAGTAGAAAACATTTGTTATTTGTCTAAAAACCTGTCGATTAAAATTTAGTTCATGAGTAGTTTGTAGGGTGAAAAATATTGGAAGAAAAGTTTACTTTTAATAGCTTACGGACTTGTTCAGGTCATATCAGTTTTGATCGGTCCATGTTTTACTGCAGTCAGTGCTGCAATTTTGTACTGGGTTGAGATAGAAAGCTCTAGTTTCCACTAAACTTCTTATTTTATCAAGTCTTTTCACTTAATGAGTCTTTGCACTTAAAATATTTGAGCTCCGCCTAAGACCCCATTTTGGGGAAATGAGCAAAGTTTTAAAAGTAACTAAAAATTTTACTTCTATTTCCTAGAAAGGGTTTCTGAGTTCCATCCCTCCATTTTATCCATAAAAAACTAAACAGAGTGAATATATACTTTTATCTCACACTGTATAAAATAAAAACTAATGAACTGTGACAACTCCACATACAAATTTTCATTCTCGTATACCAAAAAATTATGGTGGACGAAGCGCAACTGCTTTTTCACTTTTTTTGATGCTACCATCTTGGAAATGGCTTTGTATTTGAAAACCTGATATCAGGTACACGTCTAATGACCCACAAACCAAAATACATGCAAATCCGTTTGTAAATAGTTACAACCCTAATTTCAGCATCAGCCGACCACATAAGGTGGAGTAAATTGATTTATAGTTGAATAATATCGTTGTTTAAGCCGAGAATGGCATAACTGGCTTCAAAACTTTATATTGCTTACAGATTTATAAATGATCTGCACAATCTCCAGATTATAAAAATGGCTCAAAAATCACTTACACAACAATTTTTTATATTCATGTTTAGATAATAAGGATAAAACAAACTGATTGTATACTATATGTTAATAAATATAATGGAATTTGTCTTATTTTTTATTTTTAAATCAATATTTAGTTCCACATCATAAATTTCTGAAATTTGCAACAAAACAATGTTTAATTTTTCATCATAACTATAGACAGTTATACTTAAACACAAACAATTTTTTTCAAACAATTTAACCTGTATATCTTTAAATGACATTAGATACTTATATCCAGAAAATATGTCATCATTAACAAATTTTTCGTATTGCTTACATTTATAAACATGTACAGGTATTTTTTTTCTGTCAATACCACATCTAAATAAGTAAATAAAACATAAATAATATTTATTTTTACTGGTAAATCGATATATGATCCTGCATTCATAACTTCGTGTATTTAGACCTAGAATCAACTGCTTCTAACGATTCAATGTTCAACCAGAACCTTTATTTTGATAAATTATTTGCTTACCATGCTAAAATTTATTTTATTATATTCTAATATAATCATCAATATTGTGTATTTCACCAGTTTTTGTTGCAATATAAATTGAAAATGTATATTTCTCAACGATAAATAATTCGTTCGTATTAAAATTTTAAAGAGAAATAAAGAGTTTTAAATATTTTTCACTATTGAAGAATTTATAAAAAAATTTATTTAGGGTCTCATTACAGATATATATTTCTGTAATGTTATAAAGTTTTCATTTGACTTTTAACATTTGTAAAACTTCAACATTAATACAATTGTCGATACATGTATGTTCATATTTAAGCTTTAAATATATTTGTCCTATCATTTCAGATCTGGTTTTTATCATCAGTTCCACTAGATAGTTTATCAGAAATTTATAGAATTTTTTCATCATTAAATATATTCAAATCTTTATGAAGAGGTTCAGTGTTTGACATGATATTTACAGCCAACTTCAGATATGTCAGTACACACAATATCGTATCAGCACAGAGGGAGTAATCGGCAAAATTGAGACGGAGGCAGACACATGTCAGAATACTATCTCTATGTCACTGTCTGACATGATATTTACAGCCAACTTCAGATATATCAATGCACACCATGTCTTATCAGCACAGAGGGTGTAATTGGCAATAATTGAAGCGCAGGCAGACGCATGTCAGGATACTATCTCTAAGTCACAGTCTGACATGAAGTTTACACTCCACTTCTGATATGTCAGTACACACAATATTGTATCAGCACAGAGGGAGTAATTGGCAATAATTGAAGCGCAGGCAGACACATCTCAGGATACAATCTCTATGTCACTGTCTGACATGACGTTTACACTCCACTTCTGATATGTCAGTACACACAATATTGTATCAGCACAGAGGGAGTAATTGGCAATAATTGAAGCGCAGGCAGACACATGTCAGGATACTATCTCTAAGTCACAGTCTTACATGAAGTTTACACTCCACTTCTGATATGTCAGTACACACAATATTGTATCAGCACAGAGGGAGTAATTGGCAATAATTGAAGCGCAGGCAGACACATGTCAGGATACTATCTCTAAGTCACAGTCTGACATGAAGTTTACACTCCACTTCTGATATGTCAGTACACACAATATTGTATCAGCACAGAGGGAGTAATTGGCAATAATTGAAGCGCAGGCAGACACATGCCAGGATATTATCGCTATGTCACTGTCTGACATGAAGTTTACACTAGAATTCTGATATGTCAGTACACACAATATTGTATCAGCACAGAGGGAGTAATTGGCAATAATTGAAGCGCAGGCAGACACATGCCAGGATACTATCTCTAAGTCACAGTCTGACATGAAGTTTACACTCCACTGCTGATATGTCAGTACACACAATATTGTATCAGCACAGAGGGAGTAATCGGTAATAATTGAAGCGCAGGCAGACACATGCCAGGATACTATCGCTATGTCACTGTCTGACATGACGTTTACACTCCACTTCTGATATATCAGTACACACAATATCATATAAGCACAGAGGGAGTAATCGGTAATAATTGAGACGGAGGCAGACACATTCCAGGATACTATCGCTATGTCACTGTCTGACATGAAGTTTACACTCCACTTCTGATATGTCAGTACACACAATATTGTATCAGCACAGAGGGAGTAATCAGCAATAATTGAGGCGGAGGCAGACACATGCCAGGATACTATCGCTATGTCACTGTCTGACATGAAGTTTACCCTCCACTTCTGATATGTCAGTACACACAATATTGTATCAGCACAGAGGGAGTAATTGGCAATAATTGAAGCGCAGGCAGACACATGTCAGGATACTATCGCTATGTCACTGTCTGACATGAAGTTTATACTCCACTTCTGATATATCAGTACACACAATATTGTATCAGCACAGAGGGAGTAATTGGCAATAATTGAAGCGCAGGCAGACACATGCCAGGATACTATCGCTATGTCACTGTCTGACATGAAGTTTATACTCCACTTCTGATATATCAGTACACACAATATTGTATCAGCACAGAGGGAGTAATTGGCAATAATTGAAGCGCAGGCAGACACATGTCAGCATACTATCGCTATGTCACTGTCTGACATGAAGTTTACACTCCACTTCTGATATATCAGTACACACAATATTGTATCAGCACAGAGGGAGTAATTGGCAATAATTGAAGCGCAGGCAGACACATGCCAGGATACTATCGCTATGTCACTGTCTGACATGAAGTTTATACTCCACTTCTGATATGTCAGTACACACAATATTGTATCAGCACAGAGGGAGTAATCAGCAATAATTGAGGCGGAGGCAGACACATGTCAGGACACTATCTCTAAGTCATAGTCTGACATGACGTTAGACACTAGCCACAGTGCGTACTACGTTGTATATATCCCTCCGTTGCAGAGTTTGCATATATTTCCTTAGCTTCATACCAATCTAAACAAAATGCATATCGTATTTTCTTAGAGAGCATACAAGTTCAATACAAAGCAACACAATAAAATTCTTAATACGATACTGTTTATACAATGCATTTTCATACGAAGCAATTGATAGAAATAAAATTAAATACTCCAGTGATTTCATTAGAAGAAGAATCATATAGGATCACTTATTATTTATTCTTGTGTTCTAAATATATTCACGTATTCATAATTGTGACCGAAGTTGTTATAAATGTATCAAATTACAAGGTAAACGAATAAATAATACTAACTGTTATACATGTCACTGTAAGAAAAATGAAATAATTTATATATCTTGTAACATTACGACCTATAATTTTAAGATTATTATTTTTCTTAAAGTTTAATTACAAATTACACAACTTTAGAGCTAACGGCACGATAAAACCCAACAAAATAATTATAACTAAGAATTAGTGAATTATCCCATTCGTAATAAAGGATAATATAAGAACATTTAAATAACCCTTCAATTATATTTCATAAAGTCCTATTAGTCAGTTTAGTGATGGAAGAAACATCTTTAAGTACCTAAAGGTAAGTAATTAGGTCAATTTACTTCACCTCTAATGATAAATTGTATTAATTAATAAAGTATTTACGTAGATAACGTCTAGCAAATCCTGCAAGTTTTTTATTTTATATTTTTAAATGTTTTCCTAATTTACAATATTCTTGAAAAGCAAAGTATATCCTTCTCCCTGTGTGAACGAATAGGTCTTATTTTACCATAAAGGGCTGCGCAGACGCTTATGGGGTGTTAAGGTTGGCCGGGTTAAGTTCCCAGCCTGCTATTATGGCCCTAAGTATCATGTGAAATACTTAACTTTACCTGAGATTATGTATTTACACATTTCCGAGGCTCTGATATCTCTAGCTCTGATCACAGTGTAAATAAATACGTGTACTGTTGAATAAGTGTTGAGTTTAAATATCATAATTGAATGGAACTATTGTATTTATTAAATGGGAACACTTAAATACTAAGTTACAATTTTAAATTCATCTTGGATAACTCTCATACAATTTAAATAATTTCCTACAAAAACTGGATATTAAATTTAAGATTAGAACCTGTTTGAGCTGAAATTGGCCATATTTGTGTGGTAAAACACTGCAAAACACACTAGCTTTCTTCTGTCTGAACCCCAAAAAGTTCTCGGGAATGTTTCCTATATTTAGTTCTAATTGCACGTTTCCTCAGCTGACGAAGAGAATGGATTTAAATGCACGAGACTTTAAGTTAAATGTTGTAACTTGTAGCAGTGATAAATGTCAGAAATCCTATCATACTTTATGCCTCTCGTCGTCAATTACAAACTTTACCCAAAGAAAACACTCAAGCTAATAAAAACTTGTGCAAAGGCTAAACGTGTGTTTGCAGTTGGCATAACTACTAAATTTGGTTTAGATTTACAGATATTGGCTTTAAACTAATAAACCAAATTTATTAAGTTAAATTTTCCGCTTTATAATATAATGCATGTGCTATAATTTAATTACGTTATATAAATATGTTGAGTTTTTTATTTTATAAAACGATTTAGATTGGGTAAGAGTGGAATTCCTGGCAGTTACAAAATCTCAGAATGTGGTTTGCGAAAAACATTTTCCCTTGATAAGCGAAGGCCACACTGAACCCGTGTGTTTTGTGGTAATTAGTATCAAAAAATTATTTTATTTTAGTGTTTTTAGTTTATTATATACGCTATGTTGCACTATTATAGTTTATTATTCTCGCTATCTGGTAAAGAATGTTACTAACTATTACTTAGTGGAGCGTAAAGTGAAGCCCGTTCCGACAGTTTATGATAAACGAAAATAGATTTCTGTTTGCTGCACGAACGTTAATTCAGACCTAAAATTTGACCTAGTTAAATTAAATTTGATGTGAAATTGTATAGGTTAAAATGCTATTTAATATACTGAAAGGTATGAGTATTCAGCAATGTCAGAAACAACGATGATACATCACCCTGTGAGGACAGATCACCCGTAGTAAATATGTCACCTGCAGGAACCATCACTTGCGTCACTGTTTATGCAGTATTGAACTTTAACCTAAGTAAAATATTCAGGTATATTTAATAAGTTGCTTACGTTCTACTCTGAAACGTATTTTCCATGCTTTGAGAAATCGGAAATGATTGCACCATTAATTAATGTTCCGGCATTAAATTTTGCTTCTCACTTTTTCTAATCGTATTGTTGTATGACTTAATTACACATTATTCTAATTATAGCTACCCTACAAGTGGGTTTAATTTTGGGTGGTTATATCTTCCAGTTGAACCTACACTTGGTACAGCAAAATCTGAGGTCTCAATAAATTCTGAGAATCTATATGCAAGTCCAGGAGTGGCACCAGTGGCGTAGCTACCTTGGGTGGCACCCAGTGCGGAAGTTGGTCGTGTCACCCCATCGAAAGTACAAAGCAATACATTTTATCTTATAAAGGTCGTGGATATAATAATTTTTTTTCTTTTTTATTATCTATCACTATAGAATATTACACGTTTAAGAATTCACGCCAACCAAACACAACAAACTTCACGAAACAAATCGTGAGTATGGGACGGGGAATCCCCCACGAAAGCGTCAGGTTCTTTTGCTGGAATCCCTGAATTATATATAGAGCTGAGCTAGTTCTAGTGGAGGAATCCCCAAAAAACAAATTTTTGTGCTAGCAATTTTTGTTTGTTTGTATATTGTTCTTAAAGTTGAGAGACCGGGTGAGTGTCACCCAAAAAAGGTGACACCTGGTGCGGCCCGCCCCCGCCCACCACCCATTACTACGCTACTGAGTGGCACATCGCTAACCTTCGAATATCAAAGGCAAATCGATAGTTCTAGTCTACCGCGGTGATGAGTGTTGGAATAGACTGAACTCCGTTTGTGTTTAGCCAAGACATATACAGGGCTGTTTCCTCCCCCATTTGACTTCAGACACCCCTTCTTCCGAGTTGGTATGCGACTCAGATATAGTCCGCTGTAGCTCCTCATGTGATTTTATCAGAAGGTGTCCTCTACCTCGAGGGTGAAACATCCTGAAAATCCTGTCTCTCCGGATGAAAGCGCAATGATCATTTTTCACTAAGTGTAATAAGAGAGTTCTCAGCTCCTTGTCCTAATTGAAAAAACTGCCGTGAAGCTAAATCGAAATAACCCTAACTATTAATTATACAAAAAACCACAAGAATCACCAAAAATTACATTAACGCTTATTTTAAACGTACATTTCTAAGGAAAGGTTTAGACGCGTCGGTTAAATACGTCAAAATTTGCTATTGGCATTGTAAATCAAATATGGAGAGCTCATTGTACTAATTGTAAATAATACTGAGTTCGAAAATTATTATTGACATGGTAACAAATAGCCGTTGAAATATGTATTTTTAAAATTAAATACATTTATATTTTTATAGAACAAGTAATACCTGTATTGTAATAATAACGCAAAACAATCGAGAAGAGTTATTGTTGACGTATATCATGTTTGGGCGATACGTTCTCATTTTAGTTACTGGTTATATCCGCCGGATATTTGTCCAGACTTGTATTCAGACCTTCCTATTTTCCCTTGTACTTCTCGTTTATAAAACAGAGTCCTGTTATAAATATGTACTTTAGAGAGAATCCGTGTAACTCTATCCCCTATGGATGGACACGTAGTTAATAATACACCGAAATAACATATTATAGAAGAACCCGAAAAGGTAACGCACAGTGACATACAGACAGATAGATTACCTTTGACCTTTTTCCCTCCTTGGACCAAGAGGAACCTAGGTGCCAAGTGACAAGTCTCTAGAACTTGTCTATCAAGGGTTAAAGCAAGACGGATGGTCACCGACAATCAGGTTATTTTCAGGTTCATAATAATCACTTGTTGGATAATTATAAATTCCATGTGCATGTTTACTTCCTTCTACCACTGAAAAAGGGTATAAAAAGGATTACACTCAAAGAATAGAGTGTTTGAAAATAATTAGATTCAAGTTTAGTAAATTTGTTCCATGATTTCGTTACCTGTGTTTGATTTACTTCATGATGCAAGGAATTGCACATATTGGTTTACCGGACCCTAATTACAAATGTGCTGAGAGGTGCAAACCAGACCGGCCATTTTAGGGATCGACTGTACCTGTTACCTTACTCTTATTCCGATTTAATAATAGTTTTATTTCTTTATTCCTCTAATCTTTATGAAAATATACATGAAAATTTACAATTTCATCACGCGGTATTTGGATAAGAAGTTTCTCTTTGAATTTTGTTTCATCTAAAGTATTGTATATTTTTTTCTGTTTTACTATTTTTGTTAAAGGTAAAGCCGAATTCTTATATACCGTTCTCATGAGCTACTGGCTATATGAGGATCTTATGAAATAGAATAAGGGAGAGGGTCGATAGGATACAAGGTGCCAACATACGGCCTATGTGTGGAAATAAACTCTAAACCCATAGAGCTCAGGTAAATGTGAGAATTTTACCAAAGATACTAAAGAGTAAAGCTGTTAATTAAACAGAATTTAATCAAGAAACAAGAAATAAGTTGAAAGATTCAAAGTCTTCCCAAGCTAATACAATCGAACGAAAAGTATGACTTTAAGATGAAGGAAAAGCCTAACACCAAAGGTTACTTTTTACCGCCCAACAAAAATCATTGGCAATCTCTCATATGTCCAGATTATGGGTCACGCTATAAAAGGAAATGTCCATATCAACTTGAGGTCTCTGTTGTATACAGATCGTTACTCACTGCGCTTGTTCTGTGCCATGGTTGGTACTTGCTCTGACCACTCTAGATCCTTAGGCATACCCTGGAGTTTTTACACCTATAACTTTTATATTTTTGACAATGCCCTAGGCAATTTCATCTCCAGATATTAGTTTGTTTATAATTTGTGTAAGCTTAACCTTATGCCTTATGTTTCCTAACCCCTAAAAACTTAGTGTTCTTTTATTGATAGATAATATCCGATAGTCTGTTATTCCTTCGAAATTATTATTTAAATTCAGAATAGTAACGAATGTTGATAATAAACAAGCTAACCATAGTATTTCGTTTATTTACTAACAAACCTTATACACAATCGGCTAATGTAATTTTGAGAATAAGGATTTCAATACACATCATATATTGTCATACTGTACTACGAAAGCTAAAAATAACACACACTAATGTACTATGAGTGTTTTATTTTGTTTACTATAATTCCTTATATCGTATAGACAGCAGTTTTAGCAAGTTATGAAGATATTCTGCTGACATATTTTATATACGTACGTCACAACGTATATATATACACGGGAATATTTATTTTTATAAATATTACTTACCGGTATCAGATTCGATAAATTATTTATAATCTTTCATTGTTACTTACTTTGGAAAATCGGTATGAATAATTTCCTCTTATTAATATTACGCGCTGCATGTTATTATAACTGAAAATAATATTGATGCGTTCCAAAAGAACATTTTTGTGTGTATTATCAATTAAGTCAAATAATCGTAGAATTGACGTAAACCAAAATTATTTTTTTAAATCATTGTACCAAAATTCACAAAGTTTCAACAATAGTCCAATATTCTAAAATGTGTTACCATAGTTTGATTAAACTGAAAGAATGAGGAATTGTAAATCTCATTAGTGCATAAACAATAAGTTTCGTAAATATGAAATATATTATTACTGACGTTATTGCAGCTGTAAATTTGTATTTTTGAAACTATATGGAGCAGAAGGATTAGAGTTTGAAAAAAGAGAGTTATCCTGATCCTGAAATGTTGCTACACACTGATGTAACGGAAATAGAGTGAGAAGTGGGTCCTTTCTCGCTTGAAAACAAATTGGTTTCTTTTCTTAAACGTATTTCACTTTCTGTATTTGTTTTTATTTTTTTTTTTTTTTATAAATCACATACTCACTCATATCCATGCACGTCTTTTGCTTTGAATTATTTCTTATATATACATTTAAAATGATGTGTTAGCGCACTCTAATTTATTCCTTGAGGTATCTCGTAAACGTTACTATCGTAGAAGATGCGCAGTCTAGAAAGAAATTCATTATTCACTCGTAATTTGGAATATTTGGGTCAGTTATAAGAAGGTGTTGACACCTATTCCGAAATATTAAAAATAACTAAAAACATTTATTGACATTAACATAACCATTGGGATATTTATAAATTCTTTAATTTAAACGATTTAAGTACTAATATTATTTAATAATATTTCTTCAAATTTTAAAACATTTTCTACATTTCTAGTATGTTTTCAATTTATATTGTAGGATTATAATTGATGAAAATCTAATAAAACAGTGTAAAAGCATATAAATTTTGTAGTTAATTAGAAAACAATCGTTTTAATTAAATAATTTTGTTATTAAACTTACAAAGCCATGTCTATTAGCGTTGCGTTACTTTCATATTTGTTTATTACTGCATCTAATATTGCTATTCACCAAGTAGCACCCAATTTAGATAACTTAATTGTTGAGAAAATACATGCTTACTGCATCACTATTAAGATCCATTATTGTTCATAAAGAAAGATTAGGAAAGAATATTTGGAAGGTTTATTGATACTGACGATGGGAAAGAGTTCTTTGTAAAAGTTTATAAACGAAACTATTTTCGTGTTTTGCCACCTTTCTGAGAGATTGCAGAAGTTTTAAAAGAGATTGCGCCACGACAAAAGGTACATTTAATTACAGCGGCAACTTAAATACTGAGTTTTTAACTGGAATTTCTTATGAAATAAAAAAGAAGGACAATTCAATGAAATCATCTCCATTACAGTAAGTTTGCCGTAACGACTTCAAATAAATGGAGAAATGCTCCTTTCAATCACAATGTGCTTGAAACAGCTATAAACTTTGACTCGAGAACTTTTGATAGACAAATTCATAATTTACAGCTGTTTTAAGGGCACTTGAAAACTTTGGACATAACTTGTATTTGTATTTTAATGTTTTATGCTAATTTGTTTTCAAAAAGATGAAAAGGGTGGCATAACGATTTCTATAACATCTATTGTTTACTCTTAGTAAAAGTACTCTACTGTGAATGTCGAATAACTGATAAGTATTAAAGAGAGTTTTAATACTTCCTAACAGAACTGTCAATGCAGTGGCAGCTGTGGGCAGTGTAATAATTACTGTCATCCCTCGCTGTTTGTGTGATCGTTTAAGAGCCAAGGACAGGCGGGTGCTTGAACCTGCGCTATATCTCCCTGGTTTCCAAAAATGTGGTATAAAAATTAAACCTCACCAAATTTTATTTTTGTGATAAATAGAGAAGAACTTACCCTGGTATATTTGAACCCACCACATATAAGAAGAAAATGTGACTAGTTTCATCGTAAAGCAAACCCTTACATCTTAGTAATACGATTTACGTGCAAGAGCATCTTCAAGTTAAGAACACTGTTGAAGTTGGGAACTTTGATTAACTCCCTTCAGAGTGAATGTATTGCATCGAGTAACCTGAACCTTGCCATGAGGCTCTTAGCTGGTAGATGGCGTTTAATTATATTAATTGACTTTGGAGTACAATGTCAATATGTACCTTGTTACATTGTGAATTACCACGATGATGTGTACTTTACTCAGTTAATAATGTCGTAGCACTAGGCTATCATGGATATGACGAATATGTATATACTATTTCGGTTGTTATAAATTGCAAATATGTATAGTTTTAACACAAAGGAGGTGTCAATACACATTCCGAACATTGTTTGGAATGAATATCTATGCACACCAAGCTCGGGAAATTTTGAGAATTTTACCAAAGAGATTAAACGGTAAAGTTGTTACGCTTGTTTAATTAAAAAGCCATTATTTGGTAAACAAATTACAAAATTCAAAGTCACCTCAGCTAGTGACTGAACCAAAAGTATTTGAGATCAAGTAAAACCCTAATGCCAAAGGTTATCTTTAACTCACGTACACAAATCATCGGTAATCTCTCATCCCTAATCTGTAAAAGGGAATGCTATAACAGGTCACGCTATAACAGAAATTGCCCATATGAATTCTGTTGTGTCCAGAGCGTTACTCACAGCTATGACATAATTGGCACTTGATCTGAGTACACTTTCGATCCTTAGACATATGCACGAGATTACATACAAATTTTCTGTTGTTCATCAAGCCTTGGTCTAGTTAATCTCTAGATGTTAGTTCCGAGTGGGGGCAGAGTGGAAGCACTTTGTGGCAAGCGAAGTGAACCCAGAACAAGGGTAAAAAAACCAAATTCAAACCACGTGTAGACCAACTAAACAGTGGTGATTAGACAATTGATTGAATTTTGTAACCTACTTTTCAATCGATTGCTTTTATAATCAATCGGGGTTTTCAGTTAGAAAAAGCGATTGATTTAGAAACAGTGGTTTAGGTTTCATGTCTACTTCATGTCTACTTTAAAAAAACCTCACCAAACTAATATAGACTTGCGAAAGGTCCAAAGCCTGAAGACATTAGCAACTGGTGAAACAGTATATCCTATTGAAAATTATGGAGTAGTTTCAATAACATAACAGCTAGAAGGCCGTTGACTGGATTCACTCTTTTTGATACTGAATGACAGCTGATAGTTTATAACAGCTATTTAATTAATTTAAATAGAATTAAATATTTTGACAGAAAGATAGCATTCTATAATATTTATATCTTATTACTGTCTAGTCCTGACTATTTGAAAGCAACACAGTAATGATTTTGAGCATTCGCGGCGTCTGTGACACAAAATTGAATTGTAATATGTTGCCATAAATCCGAACAAGTGATGAGTGTGTTCTGTGGGTCACGGGTAAGTTTTCTGCCTTCCTCTAAACCAATCAAAAATTTAAACATTATAAATGTTTAGTAAATATACGCGTTAGTAGAGGTGAAATGAAATGCAATAGGGTAATATTTGCATAAATTATGTATACCTGAACCCAGTCTGAATCACTTATCTGCAATAAATTGGCATTGATGACCATATGAGACAATAATTTGCCATAATTAATTGGATAGGAGACATAGCAAGTTTTCCATCCTACAATAAATAATGAATCGTAACAAATTAATATACTATAGTTACAAAGTAAGGTAGAATCTCATATTTTGGTTTTTTTATGTTTAATTAGATGTAAATATCAGAAGAGTTACATTTAGGAAATACATTGTTCTTAGTCAGACATGTGCAAGTAACATATTCCTACAATGTAGCTATGGTGGCAAGGTTTATTCAATGTGAATGTTGAGTTTAGTTCCAGTTCTCCTAGTGCAGCGTTTGTAATCTGAAGCTGTGTTCGTCTAAATATACAATAAAAAGAATTCGATTCTAATTACATTAGGATTAAAAACAATTAAAGGAGTTAATTGTGAGCTTCTTCGTCGACGACTTTATTTAGATCTCTTCCATGACCTCAGATTTCAGTAGTCAGGTCTGCGACAGCGTCAGAATACAGACGGTGGGATATGAGGCAAATGAACTGGAGGGAAACTGAGTATTCAATAAAATTTCAGTTTTATTTCTGGTTTGAACTTGTTTACTAAAGGTGGCTCTCCACACAAATGCCAAAATATTGCATTATCTGGATTGTGTATCTGGATGTTTCTATGCGGGCTGTGCTGAAGTTAATACTCTAAAAAATTAACAAAAAATGTTAGAAATGGTTTTGATTTTTTTTAGTATCAAACTTTTTCTTAAAACAAAATAAGTAATCGCTGATACACGGTAATGGGTGAATTACAGGAATCCTTCCTTCAAGAAATCTGAAGTTTATCCAACAATTAACGTGGATTGCAACACTACAATGATTTTGAAGGATGTTTTCAGAACTGTTAGTGAACACGCTAAAAAATATATAAGGTTATCATTAATTTAAGTAATTATATAAATACAAGCGATGGGACTAGAATTGTTTATATTGACTGTGAGAGTTACAAAGAGGAAATGTGAGTAATAAAATTAAAAACCAACCATATGAGAAGAAACCAACTATTTGCTGAGAGCATCAATATCAGGACGCCCGTTTCATGAAACGATAATTTAATATGAGATGTAATATTTTAGAAAATAGTCCAACAGTAGTTAAATAGAACTAGGGGACATCCTTGCGATCCTTGGAATTAACTGTCATGTTCCCCACCGTCCCCGTCATTGCAGAAAATTTAATTATTGTAAAGGATGGTATGTAATATTTAATTTAAGTTTTGATACAAGAAAATGAGTGTTCGTGTCTTTCAAAACATTTCTTGGCTTGCATCTGTCACTTTAATCTATACCTATTTATAGGTTTCTTAGAAATTGGATCTAAAAATAGTAACTGCTATATATCTAAAAAGTCGAAAAGTGAAAAGTAAATAATACTTGGGAATCGTTGAGGCTATTACAAGGCTATGTCCAAATTAAATATAGTTAATATAGTTAGCTGTTAAACTACCTAAAATTCAGATTCGCAGACTCTACCGATTGAACATGTCCTCCCGCCTGAGTTTTTAAATATTTTGGTTTTTATTTATATTTTGGGCATAGCGAGTTCACCGGAGAGTATATTGGACTGTCATAACCACACGTGGCCACAGGTGTGTCTCCTGTTTCTGTCATTACTTTGTTGCTTTTTATTTTATAATTGAACAGTGTAGAATATTCCCCCGTATAAAATGTCTTTAGTAATAGATAGTTAACTGTCTTGATATGTTTTAATAACAGTTAAGTTTATAGTAGATAGAAATGATAATTTGATATTTTCGGTTATTTTTATATATTAAAGTATGTACATTATACAGAACATTTTGGTACACCAAAATTTACAAGGCAAACAAGCTCTCTCTAACACCTACCCTGCTGACCAACGGTTAAAGATATACAAAAATTTCAATAAATATATAAAGATTTTTAGTCTTACAATATTTTATAATAACATTAGGTTATAAGCAAAAAATATCAAATTATCTCATACTCTAAACAGTAATATTATGCAATTTTAATCTCATTACAATATTTTAATACTATGATTTGTACTACTCATAGTTTTCTTTTACTAATCTTAACACAAGATAATAGCGTGCCACACAACAGGCTTCGCTGAAGATTGCATACAAAACTTGTTATCTATGATTCTTCTAATTCTCAAGATGTCATGTGGGCAGATAGACAGACATGAGAACAGAAATTGACAAAAAGATTACGCTCAGCCAATTTTGATGGTTGAACATGCACCATCCTAGAATATATTCTTGTCTATGTGGAAATGAAATGCCAAAGTCAATAAAGAGTCTAAGTATAAAATCATTGTCAGGATATCTTATGGATATTTATTTTATTGTATTATGAACACCGAGTTCGATGATGGTCCATTTCACAAGATGGAATTTGGCTGAGCGTTAGCGAATCTTTTTACATTAGTCATATTGGGAATTACGATAGAAACGAGAAAATAGCCGATGAAATAAATGTGTAAACAAACTCAATGCATCCATGAGAGATTCAAACATGTGATATATATTTACACATTTACACAAATATTTTTAGGGTATACAATATCGTATCGACCTATACAATATAATTTTATAGGAACTTCGTGTGAAAAATTCTATTATTTAAAAAGTAATATAAAACCCGATTTAATTAAATAAAAATCTGAATATACCATATGTCAAAATATGCTGGAAAATATTTCATAGGTAGAATTTAAATTTGACATGAAAACCCTTTTCTACAATAATGAGTTCTGTTGTGCTCATTTTCGTAGCAAATTTTCTTTATTGTTGTTTTTTTCCGTCCATATGTCCGCAGGACATCTCAAAAATGAAATGAACTATATGTTTGACATTTGCATTTAACCTCAGTGAAGCCGTGTTGCAGCGTACTTGACTTGCACCTTGTTTAATAAAGTACGAAGTAGAGATACGTTGCCTACGGGGCGTTTACAAAATCTAAAGTTTGCCTTAAAGTATGAGAATCGTAAAAAATCTATAGTTAGCAATTAAAAAATAATGTACATGTCGAATAGATTGTATAAGTTCAAAAAATAATTTGTTCATTAATATGGAAATAATTAGTTATTTAAACATTTAGTTAGTAAATATTTGAAACGTTTAAGCTAAGGACGAGACCGAATTATATGTAAGCTGAATGAGGAGATGTGTATGAAAGAGGAGTTTTCAATCTGTTTGAGAGGTTTGATGACAAATGCTGCAGGCAAGGCGGTGTCAAGCATTATGTTAACTGAAGTACTTTTAAAGTCATACCTTAAATTTGAGAGACCATTTAATACAATTAGTATCTCACATGAAATGGTGAATGATTTAATCTTAATTTTTAAGTTTATTGATTATTATTTAATTTATGTTTAATGTGTAATGTAATACTAAGATTAAATCATATAAGCTTATTATTAGTCGGTGTACAACCTCAATAAATATTCGTGATTGATTATCCACAGTAATTATACCTTGATTGGAAACGTTGCATCCAAATAGAATATTATCAGGGCTCCTCAGTATAACGACCATATATTAATCCTTGAATTTAATATAAATTATAGACAAGAGGTAGATAAAGTTACCGTAGGAACATGTAGGATTTGGCTCTGAGTTAAAGGTGGCCCATGTTCAAATTCTGCCCATCACCGGAATATTTCTACAAGTACAGTCCACCTCACACTACCCCCTTCCTACAAGTACAGTCCACCTCGCACTACCCCTTTTCTACAAGTACAGTCCACCTCGCACTACCCCTTTCTACAAATACAGTACACCTCACACTACCCACTTTCAGCAAGTACAGTCCACCTCGCACTACACCCTTTCTACAGTTACAGCCCGCTTTGAACTACCCCCTTTCTACAAGTACAGTCCGCCTCACACTGCCCCCTTTCTACAAGTACAGTCCGCCTCACACTGCCCCCTTTCTACAAGTACAGTCCACCTCGCACTACCCCTTTCTACAAGTACAGTCCGCCTCATACTGCCCCCTTTCTACAAGTACAGTCCGCCTCACACTGCCCCCTTTCTACAAGTACAGTCCACCTCGCACTACCCCCTTTCTACAAGTACAGTCCACCTCGCACTACCTCCTTTCTACAAGTACAGTCCGCCTCACACTGCCCCCTTTCTACAAGTACAGTCCACCTCGCACTACCCCCTTTCTACAAGTACAGTCCACCTCGCACTACCTCCTTTCTACAAGTACAGTCCGCCTTGCACTACCCCTTTCTACAAGTACAGTCCGCTTTGCACTACCCCCTTTCAGCAAGTACAGTCCACCTCGGACTACACCCTTTCTACAGTTACAGCCCGCTTTGAACTACCCCCTTTCTACAAGTACAGTACACCTCGCACTATCCCCTTTCTACAAGTACAGTTCGCCTCGCACTACTCCCTTTCTACAAGTACAGTTCGCCTCGCACTACTCCCTTTCTACAAGTACAGTACAACTCGCACTAACCCCTTTCTAAACGTACAGTCCACCTCTAATTACACCCTTTTTTACAATTACAGTCCGCCTCGCACTGCCCCTTTACTTTTAATCCTGTACACAATTATCAGTGTTTAAAAGGAAAATCTAATAAAGCAGACAAGGATTTCATTTTTACATATAAACGTGATATTTGCACCATCTCAGCAGAGTAGTACCATTGCCCGAATTTCATAACTTCTAATCGGAAGGGCTACAAGGACATCAAGATACCTTAAGAATCTCTTTACTAGCTACCGACCAGTGAAAGGCATCACTTACTGGAAACTGGGTCCCTTACAAGGCGGTCTAATCCTTCAATCATTTATAGAGTTTATTTCTGGAGGAGAGTTATATCTCATTATATCTTTCCTCTTTGTATTGTGTTACATTATTTACTGCTGTGGTATGGAGGATTTTAAAATCATGGATTATGTATTTAATGTTTCTTCGAGGATTCCATTGAACATTTCATCCCTCTATGTATATAAAATTTACGATTCCATGGCTTTAAATTAAACGTGGTTGCATGTGTGTGTAGGTTTATAAGCACCAACAAAAGTGCCATTGGGAATTATTAAATCTATGACAAGATTTAGCCAATCATGTTCCAGATCTATGCTTCTTGTTGGAACCTTTTTCACATGATTTTGTCTTTTATCTTGAATTCAGAGGACATTTTTCTGGAAACTAGTGTACCTCACAAAATAACATTTTATATTGAAAATATCTGAGATTTTTGAAATTAATTATGTACTTTTAGTGAAAACCAATAAACTCTTTACTGTCAAACTTTTAAAACTGATTACGAGATATACTACAAAACATTGATAAATAAATAACTGACAATTTAAAAACTTGTTATAGTGTAGTCGTAAATGTGAACATGTAATAGAACAGATCTATTATTTCGAGAACATGTTTAATATTGTGACGTCGGGGCCCATGTTCCCGCCGTCTGGAAGTACTGGAGGGGGAGGTCAGCAAGGTGAGCGCCCGAGGCGGTGTGTACGTGAGAGGACTCCGGCGCGAGCGGACGTCCGAGCTCCCTGAGGGCCGATCTAGTGTAGGGCTTAGCCTAGTGATGGTCGTGACGCGTGGTGTCCATGGGTACGGAAGTGTTGTTGTTTAAGTTAATAAAGTTGCTGTAATCTGAGCTCCGTTTGGTTCCTGAGTACACCCCCTTCGCCCCAGCTGAGCAGGAGGCGTGACAAATTGGTGGAGGCAGCCGGGTATCCTGAGGTGATCCAGAACCAAAGACGGATTAACGATCCCAGGTTAGTAATATAATATTTAATAGTAATATAATATAATAGTAAATATTTCTTTTTTAAATTCGGATTGTTTTTTTTTTTTAAGTAAATTGATTAAGCTGAAAAAAAATGTAGATTGAAAGAACAAGAGAGAAAGTTAGTTTTTGATCCAAATAATTGTAGTTACCTTTTGAAAGCAAAGTGTAATTTGGAGTAAATAATTTTATTTGTTTTCTCGTAGCTTGTAAGCCGAATATAATTTTGTAGTTGTAAGAGTAGCCTATTTAGCAGCCACAGTGCGTCGAACCAAGGTACCGGTAAGGGAGGCAACCTACCCGTGATGTAAACAAAGCTGTTTCTTTTTATTGGTGAATAGAATAATTTTGAGAAATAGTTTTTGTTTTTATAAAGTAGTTAAAAAAAAGAGAGCTTGTCCATGGGTAGGCCAGGTCAAACCCAATTGGTACGACGACTGTCGCGGCATTGAAATTTTGTGGTGTTTTGAATAACCCTTGTGTTCAGGGGAATATGAATATTTAAATTGTTGATTTTATTTGGATTGTGATTGTGATTTTGATTTTGTTTTCATTTAATTTTGTTCTGATTTGGTTTTTATTTAAATCTTAATTCGTGATAGGGTGGAGCAATCGTATGTCGTCCCCAAACATCAAGTTTAGTGTGAAAACAAGAAGTCAGTCAAGGCTGACATCAGTTAGTGAGGTTCCCGAAGACCCAGGACAACCCCAAAGACATCTTGAGGAAGTAAGAAACCGTAGCTGAAGTCGATTTAATTCCCCTACCTGGTAGTGGTCCTGACGGTGAAGAGGAAGTAGAAGCTATGGCTGAAGCCAGGGTGCCTGTTATTACTCCAGGAAAGTTCAGGGGCGGAGTGGAGGACAACGTGGAGGAGTATCTAGCCCAATTTGGAAGAGTGGCAAAGGCCAATGGCTGGAACGAGGATAAGATGTTGGTTATTCTCCCCTGTTACCTGGAAGGGGCCGCTCTGAAATGGTACGAAAACCTAGAGCAATCTTTAGGAGCCAATATCACCTGGGAGCGGGTAAAAAATGGAATGAAGGATACGTTTCAAGCAATCGCTTGGGATGAACAGATGGAGTTCCGACTGCGGATGCGGATGCAAGGGGAGGAGGAGCCCGTAGAATCGTATGTACAAGATGTGTTAAATTTATGTTCAAAAGTGGACCCCGGAATGAACGAGAGAACTAAGATCAAACATGTTTTAAGAGGATTAAGGCCATCTCTATTGGAGAAAGTGATGGTGATGACCAATGACACTCTAGAAAGCCTACTGGCTAACGTAAGGAAGATCCAGACCGCACGTTTCATGGCTGGACAGCGGGTAGACCACCTACTGGGGGAAGTCTCATCAAAGGCGACAACTACAGGGAACGCCAGTCAGCCATCCAAGACGGAAAGAACACAGGAGCTAGAAAGCAAACTAGAAAACTTAACATCTGCATTTGCCAAGTTAAGCATGCGTCTTCTAGAACAGCAGGAGAAGAATCGAGATACACGAGGCCGCATGACTGAGAACAATAAGCAACAGCCAAGGGTTCAGTTCGAAGTTCCGAGGGAAAGAAGAGCACAAGATGGTGAACAGTATGGAAGGTGGAACCGAGGGAGAGCAAGAGGAGCCTACTCCACCTCGAATCGTGGAAGAACTAGTGACGGTCGAGTGATATGCTACCAGTGCAATAGACCCGGTCATTATGATGTTGCCTGTCGCTCAGGAAATCAGGGAAACGACAGAGGGAACCACTAAATCAGGGAGCGAGTGGTTCCGCTAGAATGAGCTCCCGACAACAGAGGATGAGCGTCTTGTGCCAAGAACATGAGCGCCGAGAATGGCATGACACATGGAGGAGATACAACCGTAATCCACGCCATGAGTATCGCCGTGGGGATTTTACCAACGCTATACCCAAGGAATTCCCTCGTCCCGAGGCCAGTACTGTTAGGACCGTGGGAGTATTGGAAATAAAAGGAAAATTAAATCAGAGGACAATGCCAATAATATTAGATACTGGGGCCTGTGTGAGTTGTGTTGATGAGAATCTGGTAGCCAACGTGAGAGACAGGATTAAAGCAGTACAAGGAATGAATGTTAAGACAGCCACCGATGAGCCGGTACAGATTTTGGGTAGAATAGAAATTATCTTAGAAATCAGCCACTGTGTGATATTGTTCCCAGTGTTTGTGGCCAAAGGAGTGGGTGACTGTTGTATCCTGGGTAACGATTTCCACCTGAAGTTTGGTACAACAATAGATTTCTCGAGGAGAAGAGCCCAATTTATAATCGCCAACGGAAGAAAAATCTCAGTAGATTTCCTCAGCGCGGAAAAAGACGCCAAGTATTTGCGTCCACCTCCAGACCCCTCGTGGTTGAAGCACATACAGTTTGAAGAAAGACAACAGATACAGGCGAGAGTAATATGTGATGATTCTACTGAACTCCCTCCAAGAAGTCTCCTGAAAATTAAGTACGAAGGTTTGTTGCCCACTTTAGGAGTTATGGAACCAAAGGAAGGAATATTTAGAGAAAAATCTGTTCTATTGCCCTACGGATTGACTCACGCCGAGCCACCTAACCAAGTATTGGTGATGAATCTGGCAGATGATAAAAGGTGCCTACAAAGAGGCGAAGTGTTAGCGGAGGTATATGAAATCTGTGAACTGCGAGAAGAACCGACCAGCGAAGTCGAGGGAGCAAGACAAGAAAAGAGCGAGCTTGAGGAGGCGAACATAGATATTAATCCGCAATTATCCCCAGAGAAAAGAAAAGCCCTACTTAAACTGCTGACAGAGTTTAGAGACCGCTTTGCCTGGAAGAAATCTCAAATAGGACGAACAAACGCGTGTGAACTGGCCATTCCGCTCACTGACGATACCCCAGTGCATCAACCTCCCTATAGGGTGTCGCATCGTGAGCGAGAGATTATCAGGGAGCAGGTGGATGAAATGCTAACGAAAGGAGTCATCCGGAAAAGTAATAGCGCTTACGCATCCCCAGTTGTACTCGTAAAGAAGAAGAACGACACATGGAGGTTCTGTGTAGATTACCGTAAATTGAACCTATGTATCCAAGATCTAGCGTATCCCTTACCATTAATTGGAGATATATTGACATACTTGAACGGATGTCAATGGTTCTGCACTCTCGAACCTGAACTCTGGTTATTGGCAAATACCAATTAAGGAGGAGGATAAGCACAAAACTGCTTTATAACGGCAGACGGACTTTGGGAGTGGGAATGTACCCCCTTTGGACTCAAGACTAGCCCCAGCGGTGTTCCAGAGATGTATGGACCAGGTACTAGCAGGGTTGAAATGGGGGAGCTGTCTGGTTTACCTTGATGACGTATTGGTCATGGCACCAGCATATGATGACATGCTGAGCAGATTAAGGCAGGTCTTGGAAAGGCTTAGATCAGCCTCTATGACTCTTAATCCAACCAAATGTTCGTTCGGGTATAGCGAAGTCAAGATCTTAGGACATACGGTAAACGCCCAAGGTATAAGTCCCAACCCTGACAAGATACAAGTAGTAAAAGACTTTGAGGCTCCAAGACGACTAAGAGCTCTGCGATCCTTTATTGGTATGTGTAATTATTACAGATCTTTTGTGCCGAATTTCTCTAAGGTAGTTGGTCCTTTAGTCCATCTTACCAGGAAGGATGTAAGATTCCATTGGGGTCCTGAACAGGAGGCAGCCTTTGTAGATCTGAAGGAGCGCCTGACATCAGCTCCAATTCTGAGACATTTTGACCCAGAGTTGCCCATTGAGTTGCACACTGATGCGAGTGACCAAGGAGTAGGCGCAGCCCTTATGCAAAAGGATGGAGAGACAGTGCTTCCAGTAGCGTATGGTTCGCGAAGGTTATCGGACGCCGAGAAGAAATACACTACAACTGAGAAAGAGTGCATCGCTGTGGTCTGGGCGGCGCAACATTTTTAGGCAGTTCTTGTGGGGCCGAAAAGTTTACTATAGTGGTGGACCACCACGCGCTATGTTGGTTAGACAAGAACAGAGACCTACCGGGCAGACTGGGCCGTTGGGCTCTCAAACTTATGGAATTTGACAACAAGATTAAACACAAGCAAGGGAGATTGCACGTGGCACCAGACTGTCTATCAAGGAATCACGGAGGGGTAGACGATCCGGAGGATCAGGACAAGACCAATGATATACCAATGTTAGCAATTAACCTGAAAGATCTCACCAGTCTACAGAGAGAAGATCCCGATTGCAAGAGGATAATAGAAGCAGTTAAAGACCCCGAAGGAGCAGCTAGCGTGGATCGACGGTTGGCTAAGAGCTTTTATGGTTGAAGACGGGTTACTATATAAGAAGAATGTCGCACATGTAGGTCACAAGAAGTTACTAGTGATCCCAAAAAGTATCAGAGATGAGGTGTTATTTGAATGTCATGACAGTCCGTTATCTGGCGGCCATCTGGGGTTCAGTAAAACATTCTTCAAGATAAAAAGCAGATACTACTGGCCAAATATGGTTAAGGAAGTTGAACGATACGTAAAAACGTGCCCGGACTGCCAGAGTCGCAAGACACCCAAACGAGCAGCCGCAGGGCTCTTACAACCTATTCCCGTGGGACAGCCATTAGATACCATAGGAGTGGACTTCTTGGGACCGTTTCCGAGGTCAGCGAAAGGGAATGTGTATATAATAGTAGCAGTAGACTACGCCACAAAGTGGGCAGAGGCCGAGGCGGCAACGAGAACCACGACTGCTGAAACAACAGCGAAGTTCCTAGTAAACAGGATAATCTGTAAGTTCGGATGCCCAAAGAAGATATTGTCAGATAGGGGGACGAATTTCACATCCTCCTTGGTGAAAGAATTGTTAAAAGGATTGGGGAATACGACCAGTATTTACAACTGCCTACCACCCCATGTGTAATGGATTGACAGAACATTTTAACGGTACTTTGGCCCAAATGCTGTCGAATTATGTCAGCACTAACCAGAGAGACTGGGATTTGTATGTAAGCCTTACTTGTTTTAGCTATAACACATCTGTACAAGAGACCACTCGACACACACCCTTTTTCCTTATGTATGGTCGAGAAGCACGACTCCCCATAGACGTGTCCCTACGCCAACATGCGTCAGAGGACCCACAAGTCGAGGAAGTGCTGGAGAGAGTTCAGAAGTGCCATGAAGACGTACAGAAGATAGTCAGCGGTACACAGAAGAAGCAGAAACAGAGGTTTGATAGGACCCATCAACATGTGGAATTTGAACCAGGGGAACAAGTAATGGTGTGGACTCCCATCCGCAAGAAGGGTAGATCGACTAAGCTGCTACACAGATGGTATGGACCATACCAGGTCGAGGCTAAGCTATCGGACGTGAACTGCGTGATACTAGTCACCAAAGGAAAGAAGCCTCCGTTCCAGGACACAATTCACGTTAGTCGGCTGAAGCGGTACTACCCTAGGACACTGTGAGAGGGTTATGGTAAACAAAACAAAATGGACTAAAAGTAGTTGTAAATAATATTTAGTAAAAGGTAGATTAATAATTATTAATGTAGGACCATGTTCAATTTTTGGACTTTCCAATTTATTGTGAATTGTAGTGAGTGGTAGTAAAACCTTAACATTAGTGCACGAAATGAGGAACTCATGAAGGTGTGCTTCACGACAATAAATAGCCGGTGAATGAACTATGAACGTGCCGTCAGCAAGATCAAAGTTCGAACGGAAGGGGAGAGTGTGAAGACCTTGCTGAGGACAATTAGTTCGGTTAGTGTCGGTGTCGCGTGGACATAAGTGAACTGAAGACAACCTGAGTCCCATAATCGTGGTTCATTATATATATTCATATACGTTTATTCTCAGAACTGATTTAATAATTTTCCAATAATTGCTATTTATCGTACAGTGTTTAACATTTTATTTCTTGTTTAATTGTGTTACTTGTGTGTGTACCTAAGTCCTGACAGAGACAGGAACGAGGTGAGCGACTATGGAATACCAGATAGCGGTGATGTATCTAGTTACGTGTAAGTGTATTTTGTTTGCAGTCGCAGTTACCGGGATGCACAGCGACACCCGGGTGCCGATATCTGTAACTACAGGGGTGTACTGGAAAGAGATACCCGAGATGGTGATGTACGAGTCATCAGTTCCTCTAGTGTATCAAAGTGTGTTGCCAGAGGTCGATATGGCTCATTTGTCACTGCCACAGAATAATGGTTTTTGTAACAGAGTATTAAATGATCCCCAATGTATGTTGTTCGCATGGATTCTTCAGGCCGATAAAAGAATAGGACAGCAAGTGAAATGGCTGAACTCGAGCCTCAGTGGGAAATCCGATGTATATGTAAAGTCTAATAGTATGTCTGCTAGAGTCCAGAGGAGTTTAAGTGTGATAGGAGATTTCGCCCATTGGTGCTGTGGAGTAACGACTAAACGACAGTTAAAACCTTTATTCACTAATCAATATGTAATGTCAAAATTTGAAAATAGCTTAAGTGAGCAAGTAACTGAAGCCTTTTCAGAAATAGAGAATGTCAATTTAGGTATGAAGAATTACAGTGCAGAAGTAGAGAGGACCTTCGCACGTGTCGTGGATGTTGGCGTTAACATAACCAAATTAATCGATCGATTTCAGAAGCAGGAATTCACAAACGAACAGAGAAATGATCACAAGAGTTTTAGTTTGTTACAGGTGAGCGCGCACCATACAGTACGTCAGTTACAATTGTTACAACTTGTTACACGCCTAGAGATATTGAGTCAATGTCGAGAGGGGAAGATCCCGAATTCTATAATAACTGTAGATAAGCTAAGAGAGGATTTAACAAAACTGACAGTTGCATTAAAAGCGGACAGCTATGACCTAGCGATACCAGTGGAGGAAGTGTCTAAATACCTTAAGTTAGAAATAGCTGATTGTGTAATTTCTGGTAACTCAATCTTAATAAATTTGCAGATTCCAATCAAGAAACTTACGTCCCAATGGAAATTGTACACCCCTTTAATAATACCTTTTGCATGGAATAACCAGACTTGTACCATTAAGCAGGAAACGTCATTTTTGGTTAACAGTGAAGACAGTATGGTAGTGATACAGGGAGCAGCCTTGCAGCACTGTCAGCCGAATATTAATCCACTATGCTATGTCCCTAGATACGCCGGTGATGCTGTGTCCGGATCACGTTGCCCTAGAAAAACATTTATGGGTGCGACCATACAAGAGCTGAGCTCACTATGTGTATTTTCATGTGTGTCAGGTGACGTGCCACTTATCACCCAGATAGACGACTTCACCTATGTACTAACCCATATTTTTGAGCATTTAGAGTTTGTGTGCAGATACACTTCGAACACTACAGTTAAGATAACAGAGCGTAAGAGCCTGGGTGCACTACACGTGAGAGTGCCGTGTGATTGTAGCTTAGTCGCTGACTCCCACATTTTTGTTTCAGAAAGCTATCCGTGTAGGCAGGAAGCGGATAAGTTAGCTGTGGCACACATACTTCCAGCTTCGTGGTCAAAATTAAAAAACTTTGAAAATCACCTCTAAAATTAATCATGTTTCCAGCACTTTCGAGACACTAGACGAATGCTTAGACAACGAATGGCCTAGTCAGCTGCCGCACTGGAATTTATCTTTTTCAGAACATAGAAAGTTAGAGAGCCCGACGCTTAAGGTTTTGTCAGTGGAGAGGGACATGTATACATCACTGTCAGCCGTGCTGCACTCCATTTATTTTTGTTTACTAACCATAATTGTTGTGAGAAATCCCCATCTAGTAGGCTTAGGTATAGGAGCATTTGTGAGAGCAGAAAATGAAATATTCTCCCCGAATCAGGAACAATTTAATGTGGATTTATTTTGTGGCATTATAATAATATTGGTTCTGATTGGTTGTCGGTACGTCGTGGGATTATGGGTAAACTGGAGATCCAAGGTATCGAGAGGAAAAGGCGACGACATAGCGATGACCGCCAAACGTGACGTCAGAGACGATGGCTTGCCAAAGAACTTACCTATCACGGAGGTCGATGGAAAGGAGCTGAGAATCACTCTTGAATGGTGGGACCAAGTTCGTAATCAGGTATAAAGGATACCAGGTAATCGTTGTAACCATAGGTAAACTTCGAGGTAAACTGTATAACTGTGAACGTTATAGTGTATGATTAATAAAATGTATAAAATATATTATTTCAGGAGATTATTGTTATCATGAATTCGTAAACATGTAAGTCCAGTGTGTGAATGAAAATGTGGGGAGTGTGAAAGTTTGAATGAAAAAAAAACCGAGTGGCCACTCAGAGTGAATGTGAGTGAATATGAGTATTAGCTAATATAAGAGTTTATATTTCAAAACTGTTTATTATGATTGACTAGGTGAAATACATGTTCTGTTTTCAGCGGTACGTATACATACGCCAATATCAGCGTGGAATGGTTAGAAGTTGATTTTGACTAATAATAATTAAATTGTAAACTCATAATTATTCTGTAAATACAGGGGACCCTTGAAATAGTTTTAGAATTCCTAGATTTGGTTAAGACTTAATGTTTAAGAGGATTGGTACGTCGCAATGACATAATAATTTGTTAGTAAAATATAATTGCCTATTGTATTATAACACTGATGTAAAACAGTTAATAATAATTTATGTTGTTCTTCTTCCAGTTGTCATTAACGTAATTATGAATTAAGCGTTGACAAGTTAGTTTCTACGATTGTAACACTGTATACGAAACCAAATGTTGTATATGGTTATGCTAACCAATGTTAAGAAATAAGTAATTGCTTTTGTAATTTGTTTGTAAATTGGGGAATAAAAATAATCAAGTATTAGCTTGTCAGTGCATACAAAGTAACTTATAAGTCGTTCGGGTATAGTTAGCTATTAACATATTCTTGTGTGGTATTGAGGTAGTTATCTTAAAAGGTAGTTAGATGTATGTAAAGAATAAAATTTAAGAGATAAGAGCTTTGTTGAAAAACGAAGTCATTTCATGCTAAGTCTTAGAGCACCGGTGGGAAGTCCAGTAGCTCAGAGCCAGGCCGGTGACCCGAGAGGTCAGGTGACCAGAGAGGCCGGACGGCTACTGCTGACCACAGCTACTTTTGTCACGTAGACACTGCCGCTGTGCACAACTTCAGTTACAAAACTTTGTACCACCTCTTGCACTGTAAAATATCTGTATCCTGTAGTACATGGTTACGCTTATATTGTCCTACTATAGTTTGTTTCACTTGTCTATGTTAATGAGTAGGAGGATGTCAAATATCTAGAATAGCCTTGTCGTGGACTTATAATTACAATTATTTAGTTTATAATAATATCCACTTTGTAAGGTTATTATCTATAACAAAAAAGTGTTTTTGCAATAGTAAGTTATAGTATGGGTAGATAATAAGGATTAATGTACTAGTTAGTAATTTGGTAAATAGTTCTAATAATATTATCATGTTCTAATATAATCATGTTTGAATTGGAATATCGTCATTGTACTAGATCATAAGAAAGGGCAATATAGAGGATTAATATATTTTGTTTTGTATGACTCGCACAGAACAGCTGAATGGTTCCGGAATGTGTCATGAACTCATTTATTCATATACAATTATAATTTCTCGCTTCAAGTAATTATAAAGACATGTAAAGTTGATTAATGTATTTTTAATATAAAATGTCGAATATACCTACACGTAAGGATAGATGTATAATATAAGGGAATGGACACCACCGCGGGTATTTAAGAGTAAGTTTCTATGAACTAATGTTTCTGTCAAATAAATGCGATTACACCAATAGCAAACATTGCTAACTAGAGTAGGTAGATAGGCTCTCGTAGGACAACATGTTTTTGTAGAAGGCAAACCTTTGTGAGGAACGATTCATTGCCTGTTGCTGGAATAACATTAAAATTAATACACTTTCCCTGAAAATGTATTAGTGAAGCGGTACCGATGGGAGCGAACGACTGAGGCTCGTGATCGGGCCGTCCCAACGCCAGAGACTTTATGTGTAATCGGGCCGTCCCAACTTCAGAGACTTTAAGTGTGATCGGGCCGTCCCAACGCCAGAGACTTTATGTGTGATCGGGCCATCCCAACGCCAGAGACTTTATGTGCCAGTGTAAATGACTGTCCCTGAGAAGTGGCTGCCGCAGTGTCGTTGTTCCCCATGTGTTTCCTCCACATCTAAAGACAAATATTGACTGTTGGAGAACCCCGACCGCTAGCCACACTGTTAGCGATACGCGGCGAAACGTGAGGGTAGACGCCATGGTGACTTGTGCACGTGACCCAGCCGCCCAGCTGAACACAACCAAGGGACCAGCTGCCAGGGCCTGGAAGAATGAAGAAGACGAACTCCTAGAGGGCATCCACCCCAACAACCACCCTTAATTTGGCTGGGGGTGTGTGACGTCGGGGCCCATGTTCCCGCCGTCTGGAAGTACTGGAGGGGGAGGTCAGCAAGGTGAGCGCCCGAGGCGGTGTGTACGTGAGAGGACTCCGGCGCGAGCGGACGTCCGAGCTCCCTGAGGGCCGATCTAGTGTAGGGCTTAGCCTAGTGATGGTCGTGACGCGTGGTGTCCATGGGTACGGAAGTGTTGTTGTTTAAGTTAATAAAGTTGCTGTAATCTGAGCTCCGTTTGGTTCCTGAGTACACCCCCTTCGCCCCAGCTGAGCAGGAGGCGTGACAATATCTCTTGTTAAACATATTATTTGTGTGCGTATATTTGTCTCAAGGAATACAGTATTTTAAACATAATGTCAACGCAAGAAGAAAATATAACCAATAAATTACCAACGCTAAACTACATTCTCATTGTATGAGTGCGGAGTTATAGGGGTAAGCTTTCAGCATTTTTGTATCAGTCTAGACCTCCCTGCAGCATCAATATCGATAAGTGGTTACTATCAACAAAATCCGTTTAGAGAAGTGACCGTCTGAGGGTTTTACTTCCTCATTTCATGTAGCCTACTAAATTAAAAAGTGATAATTAATTAAGAGGATTTTTGATGATTTATTGCAATGGTAAGTAAAATATGGTATAGTATTAAAATAGAAGAAGCACTTTATAAATGTTTTGTATTTAAACAACGCTGACTGTTTTAATGGTGTAAAAAAGTATACTATACGAGGTTTAAAATTAGAGTTGAACTAGTTAATAGTAGTTATTTAGCGTCTTACTTCTGAATAATAAAAGGTTTTATAAAAGCAGTCACAATATTTCCGTAAGATGGTGTTAATCAAAAACTATTAATAAGACAAATATTATTTTATTTTAGAAGTCAGTTTTTTAACAATATTATTCTCATAATCTTATCTCCCATTACGGGAACCCATTAATCTAGTATAACAATATTCGCTAATGTTCATCCAAATCCCTTTGGATGACATGCACTATATCCAAACTCAGTGTTGTTTATACAGAAGTGCAACTTCATGAAAAATGTCATATCTATAGGTCAGTTAGTTTTCGAGATAGCAAGACAGACAGACAGACAGAAATGAATTTTTTCTAGCCCTACAAGTAGGAGGCTTTGCAATTGATCAGACAATAACATTTTATGCGTAGTCTATCTTGAAAAACGTTAATTTAACTTTTTGTATACAATTGCTTTTGGATCAACTGATTGAATGTATAATTTTTGAGATAGCACATCATGGAATATTGTTACTGTAGAATATATTGTCCTGTTTATACAATAATCAAGGTCTTAATATATATATATATATATATATATATATGCACTGTGTTAGTTTGAGAATTACGTTCACAAACTAATAGCTCTATCATTAATATTAGTTGTTATAATTTCCGTCTTTTATGTAATTTTAATGACATAAATATACTTTCATTATATTTTAACGTACCAATAATATGAATAGTACTTAATTGTAAAGAGAAATTGAATAACAGAAAGTAAGAATATTACTCTATGGCTCATAGCGGTCGATAAAGCAGTTCGCCGACACTAATTGGCCCGACCTGTTAGTTCCGCAGTTGTTCTCTCATTTCTTTTCTTATAATGTGTATGTTATAAAATGGAAGGATTTTTCATGATTTATTTCTTCATAACTATCATCGCCGTTTAATCGGTGTTTAAACAAACCAAACATATTCTATTACAAGTTTTTGTTCGTTCCCTGCAAACCATTTACTTGTAATTCGTTTCTTACAGTTTATTTACAGAAAGCTATTGCCTCGGTTTTAGAGAATAATAGTGATTGTGATCTACAGGGCTGGATTTTCATACGCTCCAAGCAAGATTGGTAAATGCTTACGAGTATTATTAAAATCCTTTTGTTAGCTGGTTTACTGACCTAATCTTGCATTGCTCCAATTTCTTCAGTGTGGTATGATCATTGTTATCTTAATAATTCCACGTCTCTGTATTGTCCAAGTTCATCGATTTACACCTCGTCAAAAATATTTTAAATTGTGCAAAATCAATGGCTGTTTGAGACTAATATTAGACACAATGATATGGCTAGAGTTTACATACTTTAACTTTGTTTTGGCTTAGCCTATATTAAGAAAACAACACTATTATTACATCTAGGACTTTTGGAACACACAGAAAACAATATAATATGGAAACGGAAACCCCTGGTATTGCAGAATACAGTTAAACCCAATTAAATAATAGAATTGTATCAAATAAATGTATTTGTACACTGTAATTCCATACCAATCATAATATTAGAGGACAAGAGGAGAAACCTTTGTTATCCTTAAAAACAATCACCAAAGATATATAACTTATCAACTATTGTTATCAACTTCAGTGAAGAATATATTATGAATCATTTGTTAGTTTGATGTAAAGAATTCATATTTACGGTAGGCCTATTACAGTCATCGTAATTGGTTGACTGGTTAAGATTCAGCCAATTAAAAAACAGCTCTACTTCATTTTATTATCCTACCTGTACAAGCGGATAAGGTTTACAGGCATGTTCGATTTATCATCTATAACTGAGCTATCTAAAACGAGAACGAAATATGTTAGGATTATAATTATGTAGATAATGTACCAAAGTGGTGTGAACTGCAAAGCTTAGGTGAGAAGTTCATTATTTTCATTCTGTGAATTAAAATGAGTTGCGCAGGGGTCTTTCTTTGGAATTACGAATTTATTTAATGTTACTTACAAAATAAAATTTTCTAAACTAATTTTATTTTGTTTCTTTAACTAAATAACAACTTGTCATAGACATAAAATATAAAACCCACAGAGTTTAATGGAAAAAGAACCAGCTGTGTACCAGAATTATTTTTATTATTGCCCCACACACTCGGCACAAAGTCAGAAAGTTTACTGAACGACTGACAGCCACAGCTGAGGTCTGGCGGCCCACACCTCACTCAGACTATTTAAGACATACTGTATTTGGGTACTCTAATAGATCGAAGTTTTCCAATGTAGGTTTTGCTGTCTTTTTATTCTACATAACGGTTTGTAAACATTATTGGTAAACTAATAACTAGTACCGTTAGCTTTAACTTATGATTACTAATAAAGGAAATTTGCTAAAAATTCATCTTCCGTCGTAAATTCTAAATAAATAGGTAGATTTTCAAAAGTAATACCATCTCATTTGAGAACCAACTGTAGCAACGCACAACATCCTTGAGTTTTATCTTATTAAAATGCTCTTATTTTCATCGTAGAATTTTTGATAGGAGGTGATACTCTTTTCAAGGTATAATTTATAGGCAACCAAAATATTTTTTTGTTTTTTACTAAGCGTTTGTACTTTATTATTTAAAAAATAAATATGAAAATGTTTTAGATTTCTTTAAATACCAGATAACAAAATTGAGAAAAGTTAAGAGGCGGTTGGATACATATTAATTTTAATTTTAAAATGGGACATTTCCCACCATTCTACAACATATGGTCGTAAAAATGCACGAGGTATAAATATTGTTCTTATGGTGGAAAGGTGAATGTCATTTTATTAAATTCGGTCTCTAAATAATGACTTAACTACAGCAGTACATCTGCAAGTGGACCATCAGTCTTTCCAATGTTATTTCATAAAAAGATAAATACATACAGTATACGGTCCGAAAAGGACATGCTATCGAAAATTGTGACAAATATATCCAGGTTCCTATACCCTTCTTTAGTACAACCCATGGTCCATACCCTTCGTTAGTACATGACAATAAATTTTACATCAGGTATTCAATTGAATTCAAAGAATATGCAAACTAAAGAATATGGTTTCCTAAGCTAATAGCTCCACGATAACCGGATTAGCTTATTTTTTAATTCAAAAGAAACATAAAAATAGGGTATTTTTACCATATGACTGATTTCTTAAATATAAATTATACAAACACTATTATATGAAATTAAATAATGTTTCATGCAACACAATGAAAAGAGAGTAACTTTTGTTATTGTACAGTAAATACTATCTCGATGTCTGTGAAGTTAACATTGCAACTTCTAATAAATAAATGTATGTTTGGACAGTTTTCCCAGATGAAGATATATACAGCTTTAATCAGTCCATAAGTGGACTTTACTACCAAAAGAGTTCTACAGTGTAGGAGGATCAATATCAGCGTGACCCTAGAAAACAAGTGCCTAATTAGGGCCTTGGGCTTCCAGAGGTTAAGGTGTTCCAGAGGTTAAGGTGTTCCAGAGGTTAAGGTGTTCCAGAGGTTAAGGTGTTCCAGAGGTTAAGGTGTTCCAGAGGTTAAGGTGTTCCAGAGGTTAAGGTGTTCCAGAGGTTAAGGTGTTCCAGAGGAGTTAGCCAGACAGAGTCTGTTAAAATACTTTATCTCCAAAAAAATAACTGTGATCATCGATGATTGAGTAGTAATTTAATATAATACACCTTTAACACGTCTTGAAATACATTTAGATAAACCTTACCCAGTAATCGCAATAATGGATTTGCTCTTTAATTGAGTCAAAGGGATTATAAAAGCTTAAAGAGGATTTGAGAAAGCTATTCTTTCAATAAAACATGATCATCTTATTAAGTCTAGGAAACTCATAGTATTACCTTAGTTTAATAAATATCAGCTTATATAATGCCATCTGCTTTTAAATATACTTATATGATATTCTTGTTATATTCTGAGATTGACATTAAATTTATAAATAAAAAATATTCAGACAGTTTATTTATACAATAAACGGTCAGATGTCGGAAGTATCGCTGTGTTGTTAGTCATTAAAACATTGACAGTGAAAACCCACCTAATTATTAGCGTAGAACCTAAATAAATTGAATTCCGTCGTCTGAAAATCTTGAAAAATCCTCTGTCAGACGAAGTAAAAATATTATAAATAATCACACATTTACATTTTCATCAAAACCTACGTTTACTGGTCATGCTTAACGGTGGATGATCTGAGGTAATAACAGACGGACTACGGATATTCAACTTAGTTCAATTTAAAATAAAATAAATACGCACTTTAAAAGATTTAAATCTGATCTCAATTTCAGGTATCTACACTTTCTTCAAGTTTTCGTCATGAAGGAAAGCAAAAATAATCAATATATAACGATAAAGACACCTAAAACTCAAAGGATGAAACAAAAAACTGTAAAAATATGAAACATTAGTCACTTTATGCATTTTTAATTTTTTTAGTATTACATACCTGAAGAAGGGGATGGATTCAAAATGTAAAAACGTGCTGTTTCTTGTATTAAACACAGTCAACTATAGAAAATGTTTGAACACATTGTAAATTGGTTTAAAAAATATTATCCTCTGCAATGTTTCAAGCAATGTGCTTGTAATATTTTCTAAATACAACGTTAATTTTATGTTCTTTAAAAAGTTTATTTAAAAAATCATAATATGAAACGAACTTTGATACTTGCATATAACTAAGAGAATTTTTGTAAATTTTCTGACTTTGAAGTGTAAACTCAACAGAGTACGTAACTAGGGGAGTTCAGTACTTCATGTACTAAAGTTCTGTTAACGATCTGATACGCTTAGGTAAAAAAAAAGGATTTACATTCTTTGGCTTTGATTTTGTTTAACTGCTTTGTAAATAAATGGTTCGTTACACTCGTTACATTGTAGATGCTCCTGACGTATTGGTTATAATGGTTGTGAATTGAAAATCTATTAATCTAATAATTTAGACAAGAGAAGTCCACATAAAAAACTGGATTGTTTGATTTTTAAATTTATAAAATGATTATTTATTTTAATCTGTAAGAATGAAGATTGACATTCTGTGGATGGATGATAAAGACAAATATACTTCTTTACAAGTTAAGAGAAATAAGAAGAAACAAAAAAGCTAACAATATTAGTTCCTTTCATATTAAAAAATTGGCGCCTGACGACAATTTTTAGAGTCACATAACAAAAAAAGTATATAAAAATATTTACAAGATGCCAACTACTTTACAGTTCTAACGACACTTTTTCAACGCATAAGCGAGCACGACCAATTTAAAGGTACGTTTGCACAAGCGGGGGAGCAACAAACATTTCAAACAGCTGATGCCTCTCAACTGACAATAATGTTTGTTGCTCCCGACTTGTACATTTATACAGATATATATTTTCCGTTGAACAATAATTTTTTCTCTAGGAGTTAAAACATCACACAACTTAAATTTATTACGTGAATTTTATTTATTATTTGGTTATTTTTCATAACTTTTACATCTGTGAATGTGCTCACGTGGTGTGTGTGAGTGAAAATTCAAGGAGGAAAACACAACACGATAAAAACCACAACCTCCAACTATGATTATACCATCCTGAAACAATTGTTATCGGCCATTTTATCCTTTATGTGTTATTCATTATACAAACATTATATTACACCAAAAATTGTATAGGTTATTTGTATCTATATAAGGGACGTGAGGTTTGTCTATTACTTTTAACCTACAGATTACAAACGTAAAGATAGAAGCAAATAAAAGTTTTAATGTATTTTGAAATATTGATGTTTACGTTGAATAATCATATATGTTACAGTTTGTGTTTTTCGTTTTTTGGTCACGAAAAAAAAATATTTGGTCAAGGTCACAGAATTGGTTATTGACAGCCAAACTTATAGGATGTTTATTACTACATTTGTGGTCTCGTACTATACTACTGCTATTGCAGTCTCGTACTATATTACTGCTATTTTAGTCTCGTATTGTATTAATGCTATTGTAATCCCATACTTTTTTCTAATAGATATTTTACTATTCCAACCCTACCATGTTTCCTGAAAATATTTGGAATATATTTTTATTAATGCAGCCATTTGATAATAGCTGCATATACCATACGTGGTATTCAAAATCACATAAGTATCTCTGCTTGCCTGCTTGGAAAAATACGACACCTCCGCGCTGATAATGTAGAACCAACAGCTTTCATCTCGTGCCGGCATTAGCTTAGTTTACAATTCAAACACAGAGACTGCCTCCGGTTTCAGAACCAACATTAGCAAAGCAAATTGATGTTGAAAAGGATCGAATGTTAAGTAGAATTATTCTGTTTTTAGAAACTTTCAAGGAGGAAATTGTGGTCCTGGTTGGAATACTGTCTATTGTAAAAAAATTGTGCAATAATAAATTGGGACTGCAGCTGAATCTGAGGCAGTGGCGGCTTGCGGTCCGCCGATTTCTTTTTTCAGCCCACATTTTGCCTACAAATTTTAATATCATAAAAACTTTATAGCACAACAATTACGTTTGAATAACAATAACATTGTTGACATCCGAAGAAAGGAACCATACAGATCTTATATGCCAGGCCTACAGGTTTTAACCCTGGAACTGGCTAAAGACACGTGGCGAGTACTTTTGTGTGTTCTTCCGTTGGCTAGACTCGCGGTAAGTCTTTTGATCAAGCTTTTTTAATCGTATTCATTGAAATTCGAATACAGAATGTTTATGTAAGTGTTTTACATTATCAAAAAATACATAACAAATTATAAAAGTTTACAATGAAAATATAGAAGCATACCCAGTAACAAACATCTTATATAATACGCCGTTTTTATGCCTTCATTATTGAATTTTAATATTAGTTCGAATGTTTTATTTTGGTACCAGTGTGTTTTAATTCTCTTCAACTACAATCTATCCATCTGTTTACTTCTCCTGCAGGTTTCTCTTTGAGCTGCAAATTTTACTCTACGGTATAGTTCAGTTATGTATGTTTAATGTTAGTTAATCAAATTTATAGACGAACTATGTAAATGTATGTATTTTAACCCCTATAAGTTTGTAATACTTTGCATTATATACTCAATTAATTTGGAATTACTTTTCGGAATAATTTTTTTTTACCGTAGTGTTTTATCAAAAAGGTAAAACTTAAGATTTATTGGTCAAAATTAATAAAATGTGCACAATCATTCACTAATGTTTTATCACTTTTAACTATATAAATGAATTTATTCGTGTTAATATCAATGCAGTAAAACAAAATAATAATTTACATGTGGAATTTTATGTAAAAAGGTTTCTGATTTTTTAATGTTATAACATGTGAGAATTTTTTGTTTTCTGTGATTTATTTATGGTACTTTATACAAGCTCCTCCATTAATTTTTTTGTATCTAAAAGAGGGCTAGGAATACAACTTTGTAATCTAGTTATATGTATATACTCGTAGAAGTACTTCAATAAACTCAGCAATAGTATCAGCTGACGCATACCAAACGCTTGCAGTTTTCCTAGCAATATTTGCACACGTCTTGGGCTCCCAGCGTATGTCAAACATCGCTCTGACATAGAAGTCAGTCACTTGTTGATTTATTCTGCAGTAGCCGTGTCAATGCTTATACTTCACAATCGTGTACATTTTACCGTTTTATTATAAATATTCTACATGTTTACTCTCTTCTCACGAAGATCAATGCATTGAAAAACAAGAATGATGTAAACATACAGATGATCAAAGGCACATCCAGTCTTTGACTCAAAACTCACTTTGTGTTGCCGTTGTTATTTATTTAAAAATCTTTCCTATTTGTCGATGAAAGAAATAAATGGTGCTGAATATGGCGCTACAGTTCTCTCTGATCTATGTATTCCTTTTGTAAATGTGTACAATAAAAACACACTGCTACTTTAATGATGAGATATAATCAGCCGATATATGACAAAGCTTCAAAAACTAAATACGCAGTACATACAGACACAATTAAAATAGCATATTAAATTTAAAACTCATGCAAAGTGAATTAAATAAAGTAAATGTGTATCATCGAAGAAGTTCTTAGTAAACGAGTAACAGCTGAAGTTGCATGCAAAATTTCAAATCTATGTCTCATGACATTCCTGAACAAAAATTGTGTTTGTCCTGTATGTATACAGTCAGACAATAATACAAATATAGACTATTACAACTCCCTCGCTGAAAAAAAACCAAAATTGTCCCTGTCCTGCGTATACACGGACAGACAATCACACAAAATCATACCGGAGTATTCTTACGTAGTATAGAAAACTATATTGAGGATCCACAAACAAGTTTACGTGAGCAGAATAAAAATCTTCAGTAGTCAGAACATAGTGCATTGCATTCTTCTTAAGAAAACATCGTTTTTTCCGAAGCGCTTGTCTCTCTTCTTTTCTAAAGAGAGTCGCAGGGAAAATGTAAGGTGTCGCTGAGACAAAGTCATACTGAAAGGCGTTTGATGTCGAGTAACAAAGGTAAGCCTGTCGTCTATATCAATGCTTCACTGTCACATTTATCCATGTTTTAAGAGGTTTTCCAAACAATGTTCTTTTAGCTGAAAAACATCAAAGTAATTTTGGAATACGTTGTAATTTAAAAACTAAAATTCTATTCACCAGAAGTAAGATCTTTTTCGCATTTTGTTACTTTATATTTATAAATATCCATTAGTATTTATAGCGTTAGAGAATTATCTTCCAAAGAAAATGAAATTGATGAGGTTTCCAGACGTACATTGCATAGAAAGCATTTGTATTTTGAGAACGGAAAGTTAATAATAGTTTTTCCATTTATTTAATAAATTTTGTGAAGTATTTTGTTAAATTAAAAAGTTTGTAGAACTTTAGCAGCTGCTTTAAATAATGCTTTAGTAATTTTTAATTATCTTACAAGTAAATTAACTGCATTTGTATGAGAGTTATGTGCTCTTTTTTAGGAATCATAATTTTGTATAAAATATTATATATTTATTGTCTATTTTAAAAATAAGAAAGATTTTCTCCTAATTACTGTCAGAATTACACAACTGGTTTGTTTATTCATAGGTAAGATAACAAATTGGTATGTTTGCATATTAAGAAAACATTTTGCGTAGGATTCCGATAGAAAAGGAAAATATGTACGTATTACCATTTATATATATATATATATATATATATGTATGTGTGGTTTAGAATGTGTGGGAAATTATTGAATCTTAGTTGGTACAATCGTTTTAGGGCAATCCTTATATCTTATGTATCTTTATATCTTTATATATAATATATATATATGTGTGTGTGTGTGTATATACATACTACTAGATTATTATAAAGATACATAAGATATACGGTTTGCCCTAAAACGATTGTACCAACTAAAATTCAATAATTTCCCACACATTCTAAACCACACATACAGACATAAAAATATGTCTATGTGCACCTTTTCCCATAAACTTCCTCGATTTAACTTATGTTATCAGTTGACAATAATTAAAAATCATTTTATTTACTAAAAAAACGTACTAGAATTTGGAAACATTTTGGATAAAGAAGTCTAAAATAGATTTAATTGTTTAGTTCTTTACCTTATCAAGACCTTCAATTTTATATATAAATAAAAAATTAATTGTATTTAAACAGTTAATTTGGTCCCCATACCCGAAAATTTTTATTTAAAAAACCATTTAAAGCGTCATCAGAAAGGGTTTGATAATTCTCAATCATTCAAAAGTTATGTGGGATGGGGTTTTTGGGTCTTTATAGACACGTGATACAACAAAAGTGATTTATTGCTTTCGTACTTAAAACTTTTCCTTCATTTTACTATGAATAAAAAATTATTCTAAAAAATACGATTAATAGCATAGTGAAATATAGGTTTATAAGAGGCTTGTACAAAATATAGCATCTAGGTCACTGAGAAAACAATGTTGAGCCACATGTTCGGATGATAAATTAACTGTGGGAGCATGTGTCATGGTTGTAATAATTGTTGCGGGTATCCGGGAGGTGGGTATTTCCAAACACCCTGCAATACATTTTTTTCCTAAGACATCGATAGCAATATAATAACATAGTATTTATTGTACGCTAACTAACTGTTCTAAATGGGTTAAATGAACTACATTTTACATGTTATCATTCGTTGTTCATCATCCTTATTGTTATAAGGATAATAAATAATAAGTACTCTCAAAATTGATATTATTTTATTACTACAATAAAAATTTGCTGATACAATATTACTTTGGCTCACCTTTTTTATAAAATATTTTCATAGTAGTTTTACGATCGCCGAAACTATAAACAAATAATCATTTAATTATTAAATTTATAAAATAAAATAAATTAAATGTAATTTACTAAACATCGCTATATTATATTATTTTTTTAATATTCTAGCATTTAAAACTCAAAAAATTCATAGAGTGTACAAATACTAACAAGCTGACAAACTAAAAATAATTTTCGTGTGGAAGACGTCGTTATTACTTCCACAAAAGCTCGTCACACACATCGGCAACTAAAGTCAAACTTATCATCAGTTATGTAAATTATATAACTCTACATTTATGATTAATTTCTTTAACGCATAAACCTGCTTACTTTAAAACATTCCACTATTCACCACACAAGACACAAAATTATTGTCAAAACATTTATTTAATTTGTTAGCTAATTCGAACTTTGGTTTATTTTTTTTTTAATTATTAACTGAATGAGAAAATTAGCTATAGGTATCACGCCTTTAAATAAAAATACAAATAAAATAACAAATTAGCAATGTACCAGATGGTACAAACAATTAAGTAACTTTTTGTAAAAGATCGGAGCAAAGCGGCCGATTGGAAACATTAAATCGCAATGATTATAAAGTGTTTTAAAGTATGCATTATCAAAACAAATGGTCAGAGAACAAAACTAATTTATTTATTATTAAAAGACAGGTGAACACGTGCTTTTAGTGAAAGTGATCAATGGTTCTTGTTCATCACACGACAAATTACGTTTATAAGTGAGAGTGGAGTCTCTCAGCAAGCATCACTGATCAATAGCCCCGCCTCACTTCTGATGAAACACTTGTCTTTTACAAATGGATTCAATGTTTTCTACATAAATCCTACTATCTGTACCTGAACGGACTTGAATAATTAGGATTTTTTATGAACTCAAACCAACAATCTAGTTAAATACAGAAGCCTAATTTAATATTTTCATTGTTTAGTTTCTGTTTTATTGGGGTTTTAATTGACTCATTTACACATCATAAGCGTGTTAGCTAAAAATACTCCTATTTTAGTTTTATTTTAAACTTAGGGATTCTACTCACAGGCCTAAAACAGTTCAATTGTTACTGAAATCAACGTAGCTATTTAATAAAATAACATGAAATATTAGAGTGAAATTTCATAGGTACTTATAAAAACAGTTTCGGTCTCCGTGTCTTTAGCGCCCCATCCTTAAACTTACATATAAAATGGTTGAAGAGTTTGGAATATCGTTCAGTGATTATCATTTATCTCGTGATTATTTAGGATGTAATTTAAAAATAATATACTCATAGTGTCTTTGTATTATTTTTTATAAATAGCGTACAAAGTTGCAGGTGTGCTAGTTTTATATAATGCAATAAGATTTCAACAATCTTAATCCATACGTAAAACATTCGGCTGATTACCTGTTGACACCTTTACTATAGACCTAAATTTAGCTGACATATTATCAATCAGCCATGTTGAAACATAAAATATTTTTAAGAATAAGATTTAAAGGGTTTTGAATTATAAATAGTTTTTTAACCGAGACTAATTGCGTGATTCAGCAATTTGGAGTTGAAATTTTGAGGAGGGTTTGAGTTTAAGATGTACTGGAATCGTGTTTTGTGTCACCTGAGATTCATACTCACTTTTTCACCAGCGTATCAATAAAACTGTTGGCTTTTATTAGATACTTTTAGTTATTGGGTTGTTAATTAATTACAAATAATAAGATATAGCCGGTTTTAGAAAAACTCGCAACAGCACTGTCCCACATATATTGCCTATGGCGGTCTCGTCTCGTACACAATCTTCACTTTCATTGTTGACGTGTTACCAATGGTATTGTTCTGTATATAGAGCCTGATCTTCTGCCGAGTAAAGGCTGTTATACAATATGAAGATTACTCACCAACAATGATATAATCGCTAGGTGATAGCTAAAGTAACAAATGAGGATGTCTACAACACGATACATACAAGGGTCAATGGCAATATGGTGGTATAGTGGTGATTAATGACTGCAACAACACGTCTTCCTCTGTCACGACCAGTCTGTACACTGTGAAGCATTAGGGCTGAAACATTCAGAGTTTCAGTTAGTTCTATTCAACAAGGGCATATCATACATTGATATTCTTGTTATTTTATCAGGTGGAAGTACTCTTCTGGCACTATTGAAAGAAAAGGATTAATTCATAGACGGCTATAGATGGAAATGTAATTGTTAAGATAAATGTATAATTTAGAAAAATTGTTAGACAAATAGGATAGACGTATTATTTGAAAAAATTAGTAAGAATCGCCATTTTCTATATAGAAAATATTTCTATAGGATCATATAATATTTCTGATAAGACAAGCATTATAATAAAATTTTTGTGATCTATGTGGCTATGTATTTTAATTTATGTCAATAGAAATGGTTTTATTTATGTACTCGCAATACAAACGTTTAGAGTACCATTTTTAGCTATAAAAATGTTTAGGCGTAAACACTGCATAAATATGTTTAGCAATAGTATGCTTATAAACATACTTCATACATATCTAAACTTGTTAGTATCTAAATCTGAAAGAAAGTATTATAAAAAAATTATAATGTTATAGTTTACATCAAAAGATGTTGTTAGACAGTTATACCATTATAAAGGTATATTACTTGTGAAATAACAGAAAACATTATATGTAAAACTAAAATACTGAAAATTTTGTTTAAGTTTCAATTCAGATCTTAGCTTAAACGTATAATTTTAAATCTAATAATAATCTGACAGATAGACAGAAATGAAAATTTTACACACCTGGAGTGGATGGGCTTCGCTAACGCTGAGCTGTTCTGTTATTAAAGTTTTTAAAAGTGTTATTATTAGTTAATTATATTAGTTATATTATATTAGTTTTGAAGGTTTATTCTGTAATTTTGTAATAGTAAAATATTGTGTATTGTATAAACTGTATTAACTAACTGTATATAACTGTATTAATGTCTTAAAAATTAGGTTTGTCATATCTCTAAGGGAAGTGTTCATTAATTACCTTTATTTTAAATCCTGATGTAGAAACAGTTTTTATGTTTCAAGGTTTTATTATACATTTAATATAGTTAAAATACACCCAGAAACCATAGAAAGTGTTTGTTTAACAGTTACTTGAAGTGTTCATACCTTATTTATTCGTGCCGGACATTTTCCTCAAAAGTCATAGGAATGGCATATTTTAGGCTGGTCATCCTCATATCTCATACTGAGTAAGACGTTTGCGCGGTTGCATCAAATATAAAATAAATAGATCTTTTAGAATCCAAAAACTAATAGAATCGTCTAAGAATTTAACGCCAGATGAATGTCATGCAAAAATTAAATATATTCCAGAAGTTTTTCATTAAAATACGCCATCCCATTGTTAATTTTCATAGAATCTGATGACATACAAAAATTACCATTCCCTAATTATTTTAAAGATCCTCTGAACATACGTTTGTGGTAAATGGCATTTGGTCCGTGGAAGGGTTCTTGAATAATCATTGGATGAAAAACACATCATTAGTACAATACAGAATTCAGTGGTTGTCTAATATATGTTTTTATGGAAGATGCTTTTGAATTCTTAGAATTTTGGCAAAAATATTTATTAACGTTTGATTTGCAATAATTTTTAATATCGTATATTTTTATTACTGAGAATATTGCACTACAATATTAATGTTTTCTTATATAACCCAGTTTGAGTACATGGCCATTCAAGAAACTGTTTGAAAAAAACAATATTATGAAAAAAGAGTTTTACTATAACCAGCGATTCAACGTAGTTGCCTACTCAATGCTAAAATGACCCGGGAGGTTGTAAACCTTCGATATCGCAGTTGCAACTAATGTAATTGCAGTAGTCATACTCGTTGTGCCAATGACACGTAAAACAACTAAAACTTTGAAGCTTTGGTTTATCTGAGTGCTGAACAAGACAACTCTATAATAATATTATATTTCGTGTGTGATTATTTTTAACTAGTAACAAAGTATCAGAAATTATCATCTCTTTTCTGAGAAACATCTAATATTTTAGCACACAAAAGGTTGTATAAGTATCATTTAATACGAAAAAAGAAAATGGAGAACACATTTCAATACCAAAGCCGATTTCTCTTTGTTTCAGTTTCCGAGACCGAGAGCTCTTCAGTCCTTTTGTTGTCTTCTTAGTATCCTGTTTAAGAAGCTCATACTTAATCTTCTTTCAATTTTGTTAAAAATAAAACATTTTTTATGATAACATTGATAAAGTAGAACGACACATTATATACATATATATACTGAATAGATACTAAAGTACCTTTTTCTCATGGCAAGCGGATATGTGACGTAAAGTAAATTGAATAATTATCTGGTCATCAAATTTCTTTTCGTGTAATACTAGATTATTTGATTTTTACGATTTGGCATCCCTTCTTCAGATCCTTTGATATCGTGTTGATATACTTAAAATCTTCTCTAAAAAAAAAAACTAAACACACACATATACAAATAAAACACATTATAACTGTTGCTATGTGTGTGAACTTACACGGAAAGAAGTTTGGCGATCAAACAAGTATATTGTAACCGTATGTATTCAGTATAACTAAATATGGAGGCAAAAATGATGTTAAAGGAAATTGTTACACATTTTACATATAATCAATGATAAGAGGTACATACTTGTACTTTTTTTATTTGGTGACAATACTAGTAAACGAACTTTTATGTTAATTTTGAATGACTACATCTTTTCTTGTGTTATTATATATTATAATATTTTCAGAAAACACAACCAATAAACTAATGGAACTTAGAATAATGAATATACTTAAACAGTTCGCACCCCCTCGCCAACATAAAACAACTCTCATCTGTCTCTATACCAGGATACAAACCTTTATATCAATTAGCAGCTAATGGCTGCAGTGAGATGCATGCACGAGTAATCTAGTACGAGGTTCGTATAGATATTTAAATTCAGGAGATAGGTCATTGAAATTTTTAGGTAAACATTGCGTAAAAATATTGATATCACAATTACATTTTTGAAATACATATACATTTTATAAAATATTCAATATCATTTAATATTGTTGAAACTATTCGTTAATAAATTCATACTCACTTTTTCACCAGCGTATCAATAAAACTGTTGGCTTTTATTAGATACTTTTAGTTATTGGGTTGTTAATTAATTACAAATAATAAGATATAGCCGGTTTTAGAAAACTCGCAACAGCACTGTCCCACATATATTGCCTATGGCGGTCTCGTCTCGTACACAATCTTCACTTTCATTGTTGACGTGTTACCAATGGTATTGTTCTGTATATAGAGCCTGATCTTCTGCCGAGTAAAGGCTGTTATACAATATGAAGATTACTCACCAACAATGATATAATCGCTAGGTGATAGCTAAAGTAACAAATGAGGATGTCTACAACACGATACATACAAGGGTCAATGGCAATATGGTGGTATAGTGGTGATTAATGACTGCAACAACACGTCTTCCTCTGTCACGACCAGTCTGTACACTGTGAAGCATTAGGGCTGAAACATTCAGAGTTTCAGTTAGTTCTATTCAACAAGGGCATATCATACATTGATATTCTTGTTATTTTATCAGGTGGAAGTACTCTTCTGGCACTATTGAAAGAAAGGATTAATTCATAGACGGCTATAGATGGAAATGTAATTGTTAAGATAAAATGTATAATTTAGAAAAATTGTTAGACAAATAGGATAGACGTATTATTTGAAAAAAATTAGTAAGAATCGCCATTTTCTATATAGAAAATATTTCTATAGGATCATATAATATTTCTGATAAGACAAGCATTATAATAAAATTTTTGTGATCTATGTGGCTATGTATTTTAATTTATGTCAATAGAAATGGTTTTATTTATGTACTCGCAATACAAACGTTTTAGAGTACCATTTTTAGCTATAAAAATGTTTAGGCGTAACACTGCATAAATATGTTTAGCAATAGTATGCTTATAAAACATACTTCATACATATCTAAAACTTGTTAGTATCTAAATCTGAAAGAAGTATTATAAAAAAATTATAATGTTATAGTTTACATCAAAAGATGTTGTTAGACAGTTTATACCATTATAAAGGTATATTACTTGTGAAATAACAGAAAACATTATATGTAAAACTAAAATACTGAAAATTTTGTTTTAAGTTTTCAATTCAGATCTTAGCTTAAACGTATAATTTTAAATCTAATAATAATCTGACAGATAGACAGAAATGAAAATTTTACACACCTGGAGTGGATGGGCTTCGCTAACGCTGAGCTGTTCTGTTATTAAAGTTTTAAAAGTGTTATTATTAGTTAATTATAGTTTTTTTGAAGGTTTATTCTGTAATTTTGTAATAGTAAAATATTGTGTATTGTATAAACTGTATTAACTAACTGTATATATAACTGTATTAATGTCTTAAAAATTAGGTTTGTCATATCTCTAAGGGAAGTGTTCATTAATTACCTTTATTTTAAATCCTGATGTAGAAACAGTTTTTATGTTTCAAGGTTTTATTATACATTTAATATAGTTAAAATACACCCAGAAACCATAGAAAGTGTTTGTTTAACAGTTACTTGAAGTGTTCATACCTTATTTATTCGTGCCGGACATTTTCCTCAAAAGTCATAGGAATGGCATATTTTAGGCTGGTCATCCTCATATCTCATACTGAGTAAGACGTTTGCGCGGTTGCATCAAATATAAAATAAATAGATCTTTTAGAATCCAAAAACTAATAGAATCGTCTAAGAATTTAAACGCCAGATGAATGTCATGCAAAAATTAAATATATTCCAGAAGTTTTTCATTAAAATACGCCATCCCATTGTTAATTTTCATAGAATCTGATGACATACAAAAATTACCATTCCCTAATTATTTTAAAGATCCTCTGAACATACGTTTGTGGTAAATGGCATTTGGTCCGTGGAAGGGTTCTTGAATAATCATTGGATGAAAAACACATCATTAGTACAATACAGAATTCAGTGGTTGTCTAATATATGTTTTTATGGAAGATGCTTTTGAATTCTTAGAATTTTGGCAAAAATATTTATTAACGTTTGATTTGCAATAATTTTTAATATCGTATATTTTTATTACTGAGAATATTGCACTACAATATTAATGTTTTCTTATATAACCCAGTTTGAGTACATGGCCATTCAAGAAACTGTTTGAAAAAAACAATATTATGAAAAAAGAGTTTTACTATAACCAGCGATTCAACGTAGTTGCCTACTCAATGCTAAAATGACCCGGGAGGTTGTAAACCTTCGATATCGCAGTTGCAACTAATGTAATTGCAGTAGTCATACTCGTTGTGCCAATGACACGTAAAACAACTAAAACTTTGAAGCTTTGGTTTATCTGAGTGCTGAACAAGACAACTCTATAATAATATTATATTTCGTGTGTGATTTATTTTTAACTAGTAACAAAGTATCAGAAATTATCATCTCTTTTCTGAGAAACATCTAATATTTTAGCACACAAAAGGTTGTATAAGTATCATTTAATACGAAAAAAGAAAATGGAGAACACATTTCAATACCAAAGCCGATTTCTCTTTGTTTCAGTTTCCGAGACCGAGAGCTCTTCAGTCCTTTTGTTGTCTTCTTAGTATCCTGTTTAAGAAGCTCATACTTAATCTTCTTTCAATTTTGTTAAAAATAAAACATTTTTTATGATAACATTGATAAAGTAGAACGACACATTATATACATATATATACTGAATAGATACTAAAGTACCTTTTTCTCATGGCAAGCGGATATGTGACGTAAAGTAAATTGAATAATTATCTGGTCATCAAATTTCTTTTCGTGTAATACTAGATTATTTGATTTTTTACGATTTGGCATCCCTTCTTCAGATCCTTTGATATCGTGTTGATATACTTAAAATCTTCTCTAAAAAAAAAACTAAACACACACATATACAAATAAAACACATTATAACTGTTGCTATGTGTGTGAACTTACACGGAAAGAAGTTTGGCGATCAAACAAGTATATTGTAACCGTATGTATTCAGTATAACTAAATATGGAGGCAAAAATGATGTTAAAGGAAATTGTACACATTTTACATATAATCAATGATAAGAGGTACATACTTGTACTTTTTTTATTTGGTGACAATACTAGTAAACGAACTTTTATGTTAATTTTGAATGACTACATCTTTTCTTGTGTTATTATATATTATAATATTTTCAGAAAACACAACCAATAAACTAATGGAACTTAGAATAATGAATATACTTAAACAGTTCGCACCCCCTCGCCAACATAAAACAACTCTCATCTGTCTCTATACCAGGATACAAACCTTTATATCAATTAGCAGCTAATGGCTGCAGTGAGATGCATGCACGAGTAATCTAGTACGAGGTTCGTATAGATATTTAAATTCAGGAGATAGGTCATTGAAATTTTTAGGTAAACATTGCGTAAAAATATTGATATCACAATTACATTTTTGAAATACATATACATTTTATAAAATATTCAATATCATTTAATATTGTTGAAACTATTCGTTAATAAATTCATACTCACTTTTTCACCAGCGTATCAATAAAACTGTTGGCTTTTATTAGATACTTTTAGTTATTGGGTTGTTAATTAATTACAAATAATAAGATATAGCCGGTTTTAGAAAACTCGCAACAGCACTGTCCCACATATATTGCCTATGGCGGTCTCGTCTCGTACACAATCTTCACTTTCATTGTTGACGTGTTACCAATGGTATTGTTCTGTATATAGAGCCTGATCTTCTGCCGAGTAAAGGCTGTTATACAATATGAAGATTACTCACCAACAATGATATAATCGCTAGGTGATAGCTAAAAGTAACAAATGAGGATGTCTACAACACGATACATACAAGGGTCAATGGCAATATGGTGGTATAGTGGTGATTAATGACTGCAACAACACGTCTTCCTCTGTCACGACCAGTCTGTACACTGTGAAGCATTAGGGCTGAAACATTCAGAGTTTCAGTTAGTTCTATTCAACAAGGGCATATCATACATTGATATTCTTGTTATTTTATCAGGTGGAAGTACTCTTCTGGCACTATTGAAAGAAAGGATTAATTCATAGACGGCTATAGATGGAAATGTAATTGTTAAGATAAATGTATAATTTAGAAAAATTGTTAGACAAATAGGATAGACGTATTATTTGAAAAAATTAGTAAGAATCGCCATTTTCTATATAGAAAATATTTCTATAGGATCATATAATATTTCTGATAAGACAAGCATTATAATAAAATTTTTGTGATCTATGTGGCTATGTATTTTAATTTATGTCAATAGAAATGGTTTTATTTATGTACTCGCAATACAAACGTTTAGAGTACCATTTTTAGCTATAAAAATGTTTAGGCGTAACACTGCATAAATATGTTTAGCAATAGTATGCTTATAAACATACTTCATACATATCTAAACTTGTTAGTATCTAAATCTGAAAGAAGTATTATAAAAAAATTATAATGTTATAGTTTACATCAAAAGATGTTGTTAGACAGTTATACCATTATAAAGGTATATTACTTGTGAAATAACAGAAAACATTATATGTAAAACTAAAATACTGAAAATTTTGTTTAAGTTTCAATTCAGATCTTAGCTTAAACGTATAATTTTAAATCTAATAATAATCTGACAGATAGACAGAAATGAAAATTTTACACACCTGGAGTGGATGGGCTTCGCTAACGCTGAGCTGTTCTGTTATTAAAGTTTTAAAAGTGTTATTATTAGTTAATTATAGTTTTTTTGAAGGTTTATTCTGTAATTTTGTAATAGTAAAATATTGTGTATTGTATAAACTGTAGGTTTCTGTAGGTTTCACTGTATTCACTGTAGGTTTCAATGAGATATGCACTGATAAGATTGAATAATCCCCAGCGATTATTCAAACTTTTAAGACGTAACTCTTTCAGATTTGGGGATTATACTTTATAATAAAGGATTGTAACTGGAACTGTTCCGAGCTTTAAATATATAAATGAACTGAAGAAAGTTTAAACACTCAGAGGGTCCCCGTTTGAAAGGGATTTCACAGACAGAAGGAAACCACTTAGTAGAATTAATATTGTATGAAGCTTTCTTGGTATAAAACGTTTAAATAAATTCCTGATAGATTTACCAATAAAGTAGTACTTTTCCACTGAGCTATTATGTTTGTTAATTTCAATACTAGCTATGTTTTGTTACAAAATGTCACTATTTTCTTTCATATAATCATAGTACATCCATATACTATACTATGAATAACTGCTACTCAGATTTAAGTGTATTATTTTACCTTTTTTAACAAAGGAATTATTGTTATATTTTATTTTAACAGAATAAATGAGTGAGGGATTTATTCTATCATTGTAAAAATTACATAGATAACTGTAAAAATAAGAAGGATGGCAAGTTACTAGTCCATGGGTAGTACGAGTTCAATGTTTAATCTATAAACACATTTAAAGGAAAGCTTACACAAAAAGCACATAATAAAATTTGCTCTGCAAAATCTATTGCTTTTAAATTGAATTTAGATACTAACATTTATTTTAAAACAGAATCTGCATAAAATGTTACGTAATGTTCTATATGAGTGAAACTAAGAGTATTTTTTTCTGGTGAATTTTAAGGTCACAAAACTCAGTTTTAACACTAACTGTATTAATGTCTTAAAAATTAGGTTTGTCATATCTCTAAGGGAAGTGTTCATTAATTACCTTTATTTTAAATCCTGATGTAGAAACAGTTTTTATGTTTCAAGGTTTTATTATACATTTAATATAGTTAAAATACACCCAGAAACCATAGAAAGTGTTTGTTTAACAGTTACTTGAAGTGTTCATACCTTATTTATTCGTGCCCGGACATTTTCCTCAAAAGTCATAGGAATGGCATATTTTAGGCTGGTCATCCTCATATCTCATACTGAGTAAGACGTTTGCGCGGTTGCATCAAATATAAAATAAATAGATCTTTTAGAATCCAAAAAACTAATAGAATCGTCTAAGAATTTAACGCCAGATGAATGTCATGCAAAAATTAAATATATTCCAGAAGTTTTTCATTAAAATACGCCATCCCATTGTTAATTTTTCATAGAATCTGATGACATACAAAAATTACCATTCCCTAATTATTTTAAAGATCCTCTGAACATACGTTTGTGGTAAATGGCATTTGGTCCGTGGAAGGGTTCTTGAATAATCATTGGATGAAAAACACATCATTAGTACAATACAGAATTCAGTGGTTGTCTAATATATGTTTTTATGGAAGATGCTTTTGAATTCTTAGAATTTTGGCAAAAATATTTATTAACGTTTGATTTGCAATAATTTTTAATATCGTATATTTTTATTACTGAGAATATTGCACTACAATATTAATGTTTTCTTATATAACCCAGTTTGAGTACATGGCCATTCAAGAAACTGTTTGAAAAAAACAATATTATGAAAAAAGAGTTTTACTATAACCAGCGATTCAACGTAGTTGCCTACTCAATGCTAAAATGACCCGGGAGGTTGTAAACCTTCGATATCGCAGTTGCAACTAATGTAATTGCAGTAGTCATACTCGTTGTGCCAATGACACGTAAAACAACTAAAACTTTGAAGCTTTGGTTTATCTGAGTGCTGAACAAGACAACTCTATAATAATATTATATTTCGTGTGTGATTATTTTTAACTAGTAACAAAGTATCAGAAATTATCATCTCTTTTCTGAGAAACATCTAATATTTTAGCACACAAAAGGTTGTATAAGTATCATTTAATACGAAAAAAGAAAATGGAGAACACATTTCAATACCAAAGCCGATTTCTCTTTGTTTCAGTTTCCGAGACCGAGAGCTCTTCAGTCCTTTTGTTGTCTTCTTAGTATCCTGTTTAAGAAGCTCATACTTAATCTTCTTTCAATTTTGTTAAAAAAAATAAAACATTTTTTATGATAACATTGATAAAGTAGAACGACACATTATATACATATATATACTGAATAGATACTAAAGTACCTTTTTTCTCATGGCAAGCGGATATGTGACGTAAAGTAAATTGAATAATTTATCTGGTCATCAAATTTCTTTTCGTGTAATACTAGATTATTTGATTTTTACGATTTGGCATCCCTTCTTCAGATCCTTTGATATCGTGTTGATATACTTAAAATCTTCTCTAAAAAAAAAACTAAACACACACATATACAAATAAAACACATTATAACTGTTGCTATGTGTGTGAACTTACACGGAAAGAAGTTTGGCGATCAAACAAGTATATTGTAACCGTATGTATTCAGTATAACTAAA